>NC_036866.1:28070613-28082595 GCF_002910315.2 Salvelinus sp. IW2-2015
CACCACTACCCTTGTTACAGACACCCACAGAGGCGATGAAAGTACTGGAGGTGCACTGTGGAGTATCTTCACACACACACACACACACACACTACACATATACTACACACACACACACCTACCACCATACACACATCACACACACACATAACACACACACACACACACACACACTACACATTTACACACACAACACCACACACACACACTACACATATACACACCACTACACATACACTACACACAACACACACCACATACCACCACACACACACACTACACATATACACACCCACCCCCAAACACACACACACACACACACACATACACACACACACACACACACACACACACACACACACAAACACACACACTACAAACTATACACACACACACCACACAACAATACACACACACACAGTACACAACACCACACACACACACTACACCTATACACACACACCACACACTACACATATACAGCCACACACACACACTACACCATATAACGACACACACCACACACACACACACACACACTACAAGCACTATACCACAACACACAGCACATACAACACACACACACTACTACACATATGACACGACACACACACACACACACACACAAACACACACACACACACACACACACACACCTACGTTCTTAACCTCCCTCTCTCTCTAGAATGGCTCCTCGATGTGGACGATCACAATTCTTGACGTTCCCAGGAGGGTCAGTACCTGAAGCTGGAGTGGTCTCCAAGGAAACCCGTCGTAACCTGTCAACATACACACACACACACAACACTTTACACACCACACACCACACACACACACACACACACACACAACACACACACACACCACACACACACACACACACTACACACACACACACACTACACACACACACACCACACACACACTACACAACACAACACTACACACACACACACACACTACACACACACTCACACACCACCTACACTACACACACATTACACACTACACACACACTACACACACCACTACACACACGACACACACATATATCTGTAAGAACGTATGAAACCTACAAGCAATGTCTGAGGTGTGTTCTGTCTACCTCCTCCACCCCCGCCCCCCCCCGCCCCAGGCCAGACCCTGTGATGTGGACTAAGGCATGGAGGAGACTACCAATCTGGAGGGCTATATCGTAGAGTGGAAAGAGAGCTCACTTCACCCACCCTGGAAACCAAAACAGACCACTGAACTGTACCACTGTCGAAGCCCCCAACCACCTGAGGCACCAGACAGCGCTGAATACCTACCTGTATGTCTCCGGATAAGAGAAATCTCTTATCAAAGACACAAAATAAAACAGAGAAAAGTTCTTTTTTTGGGGGGAGGGGTTTCTTCATTTCTTCAGCCGGACAGCATAAACCTATTTTTGTTGTTGTTGTTTTGTATCAACAATGCCAATTCTGTAACCTTAAAGCCTGAGATACCAAAGACGGACAGTGAGACCTGATGATGCCGTCTATGCTTGACACCAAGCATTAAGAGATTGATTGGGGCCAGGCTTCTACCCTATAGGTTTGTCCTGGCTCAGACAGAATGGTTCCATGAGACAGAGTGTTCAATACAACTACCCCAGAGAGTGAGAGATGAGAGAGACAGAGTGGTTCAATGACAACTAACCCCAGGAGAGAGAGAGAGAGACAGAGTGTCATGACAAACTACCCCAGAGAAGAGAGAGAGAGACAGAGTGGTTCAATGACCAACTACCCCAGTTAGAGACAAAGTGGTTCCAGACAACTACCCAGGAAGAGAGAGAGAGAGAGTGTTCCATGACAACTACCCAGAGAGAGAGAGAGACAGAGTGCGTTCCAATGTACAACTACCCCAGAAGAGAGAGACAGAGTGCGTTCCATGCACGAACCTACCCCAGAGAGAGAGAGACAGAGTGGTTCCATACAACTGCCCATAGAGAGAGAGAGACAGATGGCGTCCATGACAACTGCCCCAAGAGCAGACAGAGTGGTTCCATGACAACTACCCCAGAGCAGAGAGACAGGAGAGGTTCCATGACAACTGACCCCAGAGAGAGAGAGAGTCGAGTGATTCCAGACAACTACCCCAGAGAGAGAGAGTGATGATTCCATAACACTGCCCAGAGAGAGAGAGTGAGTTCGATCTCCATGTACAAACTACCCCAGCAGACGAGAGAGCGTGAGTGATTCCATGACAAGACTGCCCCAGAGAGAGAGAGAAGTGAGTATTCCATGACACAAACTACCCCAGTTTAGAGACAGAGTGGTTCCACTGACAACTACCCCAGTTAGAGACAGAGTGATTTCCAATGACCAACATACCCCAGTTAGGAGGACAGAGTGGTTTCAATAACAACTACCCCAGAGAGAGAGACAAGTGCGTCTAATGACAACTACCCAGAGAGAGCAGAACAGAGCCTGGTTCACATGACAACCTACCCAGAGAGAAGACAGAGGGTTCAATGACAACTACCCCAGTTAGAGACAGAGTGGTTCAATGGACAACTACCCCAGAGAGAGACAGAGTGGTCCATGAACAAAGCTACCGCAGAGAAGAGAGAGAGACAGAGTTGGTTCCATGACAACTACCCAGAGAGAGAGAGAGTGGTTTTCAACTGACATAAACTTACCCCAGTAAGAGACAGAGTGATCCATGACACACATACCCCAGAGAGAGACAGAGTGGTTCAATGGACAACTACCCAGTTAGAGACAGAGTGATCCCATGACACACTACCCAGAGCAGAAGAGAGATTCGGTTCCATGACAACTGCCCCATGAGAGAGATGAGAGAGAGAGTGGTCCATGACAACTGCCCCAGAGAGAGAGAGAGAAGAGAAGTGAGCTATTCCATGATAACTACCCAGAGAGAGACAGAGTGGTTTCAATGGACAACACGACCCCAGTTAGAACAGAGTGGTTCCATGACAACCTACCCCAGGTAGAGACAGAGTGGTTCCATGACAACTACCCCCAGAGAGAGACAGAGCTGCGTTTCCATGACAACATACCCCAGTCTAGAGACAGAGTGGTTCCTAAATACAACTACCCCAGTTAGAGACAGATGGTTCCATGACAAACTACGCCCAGAGAGAACAGAGTGGTTCCATGACAACGTACCCCAGTTTAGAGACAGATTCCGTTCTCACACTGACAACGTACGCCCAGTTAAGAGACCAGCAGTGCGTTCCCAATACAACTACCCCAGTTAGAGACAGAGTGTGCAATGACAACTACCCCATTAGAGACAGAGGTGGTTCAAATGACAACTACCCCGGTTAAGAGACAGAGTGGTCCCAATGACAACTACCCAGAGAGAGACAGAATAGCGTTCCATGACAAACTACCCCAGTTAGAGGAACAAGTGCGTTCCAATGACAACTTACCCCAAAGAGAAGACAGAAGTCTGGTTCCATGACAACTACTCCCAGTTAGAACAAGAGTGGTTCAATACAACTACCCCAGTCTATAGACAGAGTGGTTCCATGACAACTACCCCAGTTATAGACAGAGCTGGTCAATTGACAACTACCCCAGAGAGAGACACGATTCGTTCCATGACAACTACCCCAGTTAGAGACAGAGTGGTTCCATAGACAACTACCCCAGTTAGATGACAGAGAGTGGTTCCATACAACTACCCAGTTATAGACAGAGGGTTCAATGACACAACGACCCCATTATAGGACAGAGGGGTTCCATGACAAAACTTACCCCAGTTATAGACAAGAGTTTCCATGGAAACTTACCCAGTATAGACAGAGTGGTTCCCCCAGCAGCTCATAACGTCTATTACACATTTCCTGGCATACGCAACATGTAAAACCCCCTTCCTGTATATCCACTTACACCTTCAGATGATTCCCTTCTCTCCCTGAAGTGCGTACAGTAACCTGGTTTAGCTGTGTATGGCCCACCTAGCAGAAGTTAAGCTGTTTGACAATGCGTCTGGGCTATATTCGGGTAATACTACTGTCACATGGGTAGTCTTCATCAGCAGCTAAGAAGTCTTAAAACACACACACACACACACACAGCACACACACACACACACACACACACACACACACACACACACACCACCACCACACACACCACACACACACACACACAAACACACACACACCAAACAAGAGTGCTGTGGCAGAAGAAAGGGAGGTTGATGGGCGTGTAAAGGGTATAACAGACCCTCTCATTCTCCTCGTTCTACCGCCTTGTCAGATGTAATAATGCTTAGAAATAGAGAGCCAGTATACTTGACTTTCCCGCCTGCTCCTTTTTATTCTCCTTCTGCTTTATTCTCCTCATCCCTCCCTTTCTGTTAGAGACCGAGTTAGAAAGACAGTGGGGTGAGGAGGTTGAGGAAAGCGGAGAGAAAGAAAGAAAAAAAAGAAAGAAAGAACGAAATAGGAGGCTTTGAACACTGTTCACCAATTTCAATACCAGATACAGTGGCATTCGGAAGTATTTCAGACCCCTTGCTTTTTCCACAGTTTGTATTTTATGCTTAGACTAAATGTTCTTATAATCTTTATTTTTCCTCATAAATTCTTTCACAATGACCCCATAATGACAAAGCAAAAACAGGAAATGTTTGCAAATGTATTAATAACAAAAAAATTAAATATACATACTTAAGTACTCCGAACTTCGTGAAGCATCTTTGTCAACGATTACAGCCTCGATTTCTTGGGTATGACGCTACAAGCATGGCCACCTGTATTTGGGGAGTTTCTCCCATTCTTCCTGCAGATCCCGTCTCAAGCTCTGTCAGGTTAGATGGGGAGCGGCCTGATTGGGGGAGTGCTGCAGAGATGGTTGTCCTTCTGGAAGTTCTCCCATCTCTGTAGCTCTTCAGAGTGACCATTGGGTTCTTGCGTCACCTCCCTGACAAAGTCCTTCTCCCCCGATTGCTCAGTTTGGCCGGGCGGCCAGCTCTAGGAAGAGTCTTGGTGCGTTCCAACATCTTCCATTTAAGAATGATGGAGGCCACTGTGTTCTTGGGACCTTCAATGCCTCTCCCAGATCGTGTGCCTCGACACAACCTGTCTCAGAGCTTTACAGACAGTTTCTTCAACCTCATGGCTTGGTTTTAAACTCTGACATGCACTGTCAACTGCGTGACCTTTATATAGACACGGTGTGTGACCCTTCCCAAAATCATGTCCAATCAATTGAATTTAGCAACAGATGACTCCAATCAAGTGTGTGGAAACATCTCAAGGATGATCAACTGGAAAACAGGATGCACTGAGCTCAATTTCGAGTCTCATAGCAAAGGGTCTGAATACTAATGTAAATAACAGGTATTTCTAATACATTTGCAAACATTTTCTAAAAACCTGTTCCTCGCTTAGTCATTATGGCCTTCCCTATACATGGCATTCCGTGTCTTGCCTACGCCGAGACGAGACAGATGCTTCCAGGTCCACAGTACGTCATCGGTGTCGGCAATCCCGCACATGGTTTCTCGCCCACGTCAACACAGACAGATTCTGTTCCACCAGGCAGCGTTACACCGTCTTCCCCACACGTGCTTTGCCCACCCCCAGGACGGGACTAAACCTCCTGCACATGCCCATCTTCTCTCTAGCAAGTGTCTCCTACGCAGGTTGTCTCCACGCAGTTGTCTTCTACGCAGTTCCCTACGCAGTTTGTCTCCTACGCAGTGGCTCCTACGCAGTTTGTCTCCCTACGCAAGTGTCTCCTACGCAGTGTCTCCTACGCCGTGTCTCCTACGCAGTGTCTCCTACGCCAGTGTCTCCTACGCAGTGTCTCCTACGCAGTGTCTCCCTACGCAGTGTCTCACTACGCAGTGTTCTCCCACTTAAACACGATTAGTGGTGACTCGGTCGTCGACCTGTGGCCAAGGAAGCGAAGTAACCTGCCTAAATGGATTACTTCCCCGTACACTCACATCGGTAGCCATGAAGTTCTTTGAAAGGCTGGTCCATGGCTCACATCAACAGCATCCTCCCGACATCCCTAGACCCACTCCAATTGCATACCGCCACAACAGATCCACAGATGATGCCAGTGCTATTGCACTCCACATTGCCCTTTCCCACCTGGACACAAAGGAACACCTATCGTGAGAATGCTGTTCATTGACGTACAGCTCAGAGTTCAACACCATAACGCTCATCAACTAAGCTAAGGACCCTGGGACTAACACCTCCCTCTGCAACTGGAGCCTGGACTTGCTGACGGGCCGCCGCCCCAGTGGTAAAGGGTCGCTGACGGGCCGCCCCCACGGTGAGCCAATTCAACGGCTCAGACACGAGACGTATGAGCAGGGTCTACAGGAAATCACAGACTACAAAAAATAAAACCAGCCACGCGTCACGGACACCGACGATCACGCTTCCAGAAAAACGTAACACCTTCTTTGCTTTGAGGATAATACAGTGCCACCATCACGGCCCGCTACAGGACTCGCCTCCCCCCTCCTTCTCCGTGGCCGACGTGAGTAAAAACATTTAACGCGTGTAACCCTCGCAGGGCTGCTGGCCCAGGCGGCATCCCAATCCGAGTCCTCAGAGCATGGCGCAGACCAGCTGGCTGTGTGGTTACAGACATATTCAATCGCTCCCGATCCCAGTCTGTTGTCCCCACATGCTTCAGATGGCACCATTGGTCCTGTACCCAAGAAGGCAAACATAACTGAACTAAATGACTACCGCCCTGTAGCACTCACTTCGTCATACATGAAGTGCTTTGAGAAACAATCACCTCAACCTTACCGGCCCCTCTAGACCCACTTCAGTTGCAATACTGCCCCAACAGTCCACAGACGATGCAATCGCCCATCACACTGCACACTGCCCGATCCCACCTGGATAAGAGAATACCTATTGTAAGAATGCTGTTCATTGACTACAGCCTCAGCATTCAACACCATAGTTCCCTCCAAGCTCATCATCAAGCGGGAGGCTCTGGGTCTGAACCCTGTGCACCTGGGTGTGGACTTCCTGACGGGCCACCCCCAGGTGGTTGAGGTAGGAAGGGTAGGTGCTGATCCTCAACACTGGGTCCCACAAGGGTGCGTTCTCAGCCCTTCTCCTGTGCTCCATGTTCACCCATGACTGCGTGCCATGCATGCCTCCAACTCAAATCATCAGTTTGCAGACGGACACTACAGTGGTAGCTTGCTTATTACCCACACAACTGAGACAGCCTACAGGGAGGAAGTGAGGTGTCAGGAAAACAACCCTCTCACTCAACGCAACAAAAACAAAAAGGATGATCGTGGATTCAGAACAGCAGAGGAGCGCCCCTCCTACCACATCGACAATGAGACAGCAGTGTGGCAAAGTGCAGACCAGCAACCATCACCAAGGGGCCAAACTTACCTGCCCTCCATGACACCTACAGCACCCGATGTCACAGGAAGGCCAAAAAGATCATCAAGGACAACAACCACCTGAGCCACTGCCTGTTCAACCCCCGTTACCATCCAGAAGCGAGTCAGTACAGGTACAATCAAAGCTGGGACCGAGAGACTGAAAAACAGATTCTATCTCAAGAACATACAGACTGCTAAACAGCCACCACTAGCCCGCTACCACTCAGACTGCTGCTTACTTTGAGACCCAATCACTAGTCACTTTAATAAAAGGATCACTAAGTCACTTTAAGACAATGCCATTTAAAATAATGCCAGTTTTAATATTGTTGACAATTGTTACATTACTCATGTCACATGTACAGGTATATACTGTACTCTATACCGTCTACTGCATCTTGCCTGTGCCGCTCACGGCCATCGCTCACCCATATATTTATATTCTCATCGGGTGAATGAATATATATAATATTAGATTTGTGTGTATTAGTAGATGTTGGGAATTGTTAGATATATGAAGTCGGAGGTTTACATACACCTTAGCCAAAACACATTTAAACTCACAATTCCTGACATTTTATCCTAGTAAAAATACCCTGTCTTAGGTCAGTTAGGACACCACTTTATTTTGAGAATGTGAAATGTCAGAATAATAGTAGAGAGAATGATTTATTTCAGCTTTTATTTCTTTCATCACATTCCACAGTGGTCAGAAGTTTACATACACTCAATAGTATTTGTAGCATTACCTTAAATTGTTTAACTGTGGTCAAACGTTTCAGGTAGCCTTCCACAAGCTTCCCACAATAAGTTGGGTGAATTTTGGCCCATTCTCCTGACAGAGCTGGTGTAACGGAGTCAGTTTGTAGGCCTCCTTGCTTGCACACGCTTTCAGTTCTGCCCACAAATTTTCTAGGATTGAGGTCACAGCTTGTGATGGCCACTCCAATACCTTGACGTGTTGTCTTTAAGCCATTTTGCCACAACTTTGGAAGTGTGCTTGGGTCATTGTCCATTGGAGACCCATTTGCGACCAAGCTTTAACTCCTGACTGATGTCTTGAGATGTTGCTTCAATATATCCACATCATTTCCTGCTCATGATGCCATCTGTTTTGTGAAGTGCACAGCTCCCTCATGCAGCAAAGCACCCCCACAACATGATGCTGCCACCCCGTTTTTCACGTTGGGATGGTGTTCTTCGGCTTGCAAGCCTCACCCTTTTTCCTCCAAACATAACGATGGTCATTATGTCAAACAGTTCATTTTTGTTTCATCAGACCATAGGACATTTCTCCAAAAGTACGACTTTGTCCCATGTGCAGTTGCAAACTGTAGTCTGGCTTTTTTATGGTGAATTGGAGCAGTTGTTTCTTCCTTGCTGAGCGGCCTTTCAGGTTATGTCGATATAGGACTCGTTTTACGTGGAAATAGATGCTTTTGTGCCTGTTTCCTCCAGCATCTTCACGAGGTCCTTTGCGTTGTTCTGGGATTGATTTACACTTTTCGCACCAAATTACGTTCATCTCTAGGAGACAGAACGCGTCTCTTCCTGAGCAGTATGACGGCTGCGTGGTCCATGGTGTTTATACTGCGTACTATTGTTTGTACAGATGAACGTGGTACCTTCAGGCGTTTAGAAATTGCTCACAAGGATGAACCAGACTTGTGGAGGTCTACCAATTTTTTTCTGAGGTCTTCAAATCAAATGTTATTTGTCACGTACACATGGTTACAGATGTTAATGCGAGTGTACGGAAATGCTTGTGCTTCTAGTTCCAAAATGCAGTAATAACCAATGAGTAATCTAACCTAACAATTCCACAACTACTACCTTATACACACAAGTGTAAAGGGATAAGAATATGTACATAAAGATATATGAATGAGTGATGGTAAGAACGCATAGGCAAGATGCATGGATGGTATAGATACAGTATATACATATGAGATGATAATGTAGGGTAGTAGACATTATATGAAGTGCCTTGTTTAAAGTGGCTAGTGACACTTTTTACATACAATTTTTCGGTCAATCAGGTCTTGCGCTGATTTCTTTAGATTTTCCCATGATGTCAAGCAAAGAGGCAGTGAGTTGAAGGTAGGCCTTGAAATACATCCACAGGTACACCTCCAATTGACTCAAATGTTGTCAATTAGCCTATCAGAAGCTTCTAAATAATTTTAATTTTCTGGATTCTTCCAAGCTGTTTAAAGGCAGTCAACTTAGTGTATGTAAACTTTCTGACCCACTGGAATTATGATACAGTGGATTATAAGTGAAATAATCTGTCTGTAAACAATTGCTGGAGGAAATACTGGTACAAGTAGATGTTCCTAACCGATTTGCCAAAACTATGGTTTGTTAAGAAGAAATTGTGGAGTGGTTGAAAAAACAATTTTTAATGACTCCAACCTAAGTGTATGTAACCTTCCGACTTCAAATGTTATTACTGCACTCTCGGAACTAGAAGCACAAGCATTTCGTACAACTCGCATTAACATCCGCTAACCATGTGTACAGTATGTGACCAATAACATTTGAGTTGACTGACCTGCACCACAGGACCTTGACCTATCACAGTTCACGACCGGTGCTGACCCTGGTCGAAGCCATCACCAACTCTCATCCACGACCCTCATACCAACTACTTACCCCTTCTGACGTGTTTATATGGCGAATTGCGAACTCGCCAATTAACTCGTAAAGCGTCAATGTTACACTATTTTCAGTGAACATTTAGAGTTCCACTGTACTAGTGTAAAAATAATAATTTTAAAGTGCTATAGGTACCGAACGGTCACTCTGATTCCCCTGTAAAATAGCCTTTGACTAAAATATCACCCATAATACTTGTTTTAGATACTTTTTCTCTCATGGCTGACTACCAGGAAGTTTTAAACGACAGGCTGAGTGGACGGGGAGCTATTATTCATGAGCTCTCCTTGTCTGACAGCTCGTTGAAAACGTCTATGTCAAGCAACTTGTATACAAGTCAGCAACTCAAACATTGAAATTGCATCAATGATGTCAAAAATGTTTATACATCTCCTGTTTGCATGTGTTGAGTTTGAATGACCATTCCCAACCTTTTGTTCCATGTTGGCTGAAAACATAGCTAGCCAGTAACTAGCTAACACCAGACAGACAAAGAACTAGCTAGCCAGTAAATAACTAACACCAGACAGACAAAGAACTAGCTAGACAAAGCTAACTAAAACCGGACGGCTGATAAAGCATAGCCAGGTAACTAGCTAACACCAGACGGCTGAAGACCTAGCTAGCCGAGTAAATAACTACACCAGACAGAAAAGAACTAGCTAGCCAGTAAATAACTAACACCAGACAGACAAAGAACTAGCTAGCCAGTAAATAACTAACACCAGACAGACAAAAACTTAGTACCAGAACTAGCTAACACCGGACGGCGAAGACCTAGCTAGCCAGTAACCAGCTAACACCGGACAGATGAAGACCTAGCTAGCCAGTAACTAGCTACACCAGACACAGATGAAGACATAAGCTAACCAGTAACTAGCTAACACCAGACACAGATAAAAAGGGAAACATTTGACATCCTACAGTCAAATTTTGGAACCAGTAAAAATCKAATCTAATCAAATGTTATTGGTCACATACACATATTTAGCAGATGTTATTGCGGGTGTAGCAAAATGCTTGCGTTCCTAGCTACAAAAGTGCAGTTATATCTAACAATTCAAGAGTAGCTATGTAGAGTAGCTATTTAGCTATATAAACCATGCCCCTCTGCAAACATGGCTTCTCTGATGTTGGTTACAAGGCGGTAGTTATTTAAATTAAGCAAGAAAATATGTTTACCAGCCTTTTCTTTTGGAGTAAATTGTAGCGTTAACACCCATGACTGCATTCTTTCCTTTAAGGCCTTCGGCTTTCACCAAGTGAGTATTTTAGCAAATGATATAATGAAAATATAACTCTATCAATGGCCTAGTCTTACCCTAACATATCAGACTTGTCACATTATGCTGGTTGGCAAAGAGATGTGTAAATGTCCTGTTGGAATCCAGCCAGATTTAGAATATCCAACTTTTGGAATATTTTTCCACCTGCATTCAGAATGACTGTCAGGATTTGGAGACTTCATTAACAACAACAATGAAAAACACGACCCAAACAATCTAAATCAGAACAACCATTTCGGATTACGGGTGCAATAAATCTAACTGATTGGATTAGTTTAGAATAATATAATGATATTTATGTTTGTGTAGCATAAGATTAATCAATCAATCAATCAATCAATCAATCAATCAATCAATGTACATGCAAAAACATAGATATTAGAAAAGTCAACCTGCAGTAGAGCATGCTGGGAATTATGATAATGATAGGGGTGGTTTTGATGGGACTGGTTTATTCTCCACAGTCTAGAACAATATGTCTGGTTATTTTACACCAGTGACTGTAAATTTCACTCTTACAGGGTGAATTTAAATCCTGAATCAACAGTAGAAATGTTACCCTGGAAAATCCACACAATTTGCTGTACACACACACACACACACACACACACACACACACACACACACACACACACACACACACACACACACACACACACAC
>NC_036866.1:28088733-28090908 GCF_002910315.2 Salvelinus sp. IW2-2015
AAACTATTCACTGTTACATTGAACTGGGTGAATATGAATGACAGTCATCCAATATGCTGTAATAGAATAAGGCCGTGCTCATGAAAAGAAAAAAAAATTGCCTCCTCATCTTAAACGGCACTGAACGCCACTGGTGTGTGTGTGTGTGTGTGTGTGTGTGTGTGTGTGTGTGTGTGTGTGTGTGTGTGTGTGTGTGTGTGTGTGTGTGTGTGTGTGTGTGTGTGTGTGTGTGTGTGTTGTGTTTGTGTGGGTGGTGTGTGTTTGTGTGTGTGTGGTGTGAGCGTGTGTGGTGTGTGTGTGTGTTGTGTGTGTGTGTTGTGTGTGTGTTTAGGTTACTGTCATTCATATTCACCCAGTTCAATGTAACAGTGATAGGTTTAGGCTACTACATCATACAACATTTTTCTCAATACCCATCATGAGGTTTCTCCAACCTAGCCTATGAATGAAAGYTTTTCAATGTAGATGCACAGGTYTAGAGAAATGTGASTAATCAAGGTGACAGACAGTGACACATTCAATACTGCTTTGCACACTCTGGCCTGCATCTAGCTGATCTTAGGGTGTAATCATCAAGTCCAACAGTTGCAAACGAGAGTTTCTGTTGGACAAATTCAGGTATATTTATCCCCGTTTTGTTACTTTTTCATTCCATTTAAGAAACTTTTTTTCAACAGAATCTGCGGAATAAATACTCCCTTGACAAACACAGTTCGCTTTCATAGCAGCCACGKTGTATTCCTTCTTGCATCTATGCGCTCTCCTCCTCTCACATTTTCCTTTCGCTTGTGGACTTCAACGCACAACACATCAGCTGTATGTGACCAGGTGAAAAAAAACKTTCCAAGSCCAAACCCTATCATAACCGCTACACACAGCCAATATCGTTGTCCCCATATTAGCTAAAGTAACATTATAGTCAACATAGCTAATAGAACTAACGCRTTAGTAATCCCGCTAAAATCATGCAGTATAGTGTACAGTCATTAAGCTGTTTAGCAGTGACACTGGTGGCAATAAATAAATTAGTAAAACCAAAGCTCACCTTGACTTGGAAGAGTTCCAGTGTTGTGTTGGATAGTCATAGCTAGCTAGCTAACATAGCATCCCCCTGTTTGAGGCAGGGTGTTTGAGTAGGCTAAACTTGCTAGCTGCATTTGCTAGCTAAGTAAGTGAAACAAAGTGAGAAATTTCTCTCTTGCTTCTCCTTCATTTTTGAAGAAATTATTTTCTTCAAAATTGTTCAACTATTGCCTTTCTCTTTGAGTCAACTACTCACCACATGTTATGCGCTGTAGTGCTAGCTAGCTGTATTTTATGCTTTCAGTACTAGATTCATTCTCTGATCCTTTGATTGGGTGGACAACATGCCAGTTCATGCTGCAAGAGCTCTGATAGGTTGGAGGACGTCCTCCGGAAGTTGTCATAATTACAGTGTAACTCTATAGAAGGGGGTGACAACCATGAACCTCCTAGGTTTTGTATTGAAGTCAATGTACCCAGAGGAGGACGGAAGCTAGCTGTCCTCCGGCTACCCTACAGAGTGCTGTTGAGGCTACTGTAGACCTTCATTGACAAACAATGTGTTTAAATCAATTAATTGGTGACGTGAATATATTTAGTATCGTTTTATCTAACAAGGATAACTTTTCTGTCCTCTCTCTTCTCTCTCTCTCTCTCTCTCCATCTCTTCTCCTCTCTCCTCTGTCTCTCTCTTTTCTCTCTCTCTCTCTCTCTCACTCTCTCTCTCTCTCTCTCTCTCTCTCTCTCTCTTCTTCCCTCCTCTCTCTCTTCTCTCTCTTCTCCTCCCTTCTCTCTCTCTTCCATCTCTCTCTCTCTCTCTTTCTATCTAAATCTACACCTTGTTCATTTCTCATAATAATATTTATATAAAAGAATCACACTCTGCATACTAAACAGCTCCTCTGGGTCAACAATATACACTCCCAATTATTTCTGTATTCTTCTCCTTCACTGGTTCCACAGTTTCGTTTTCGCAACTTTTTATTAACTATCCCATGGTCCGTCTAATTCCTGCGTCAGGGCTTTTTTACATCCATTCACGCGCCGAAAAATAATACATTAATTTTTCAACTTCAGCGAGTGGCGTACTTTATTAATACGTTTTATATTTATTTCCCTTTCTATAAGACACAGAACATACGGTTGAATAGC
>NC_036866.1:28090933-28092127 GCF_002910315.2 Salvelinus sp. IW2-2015
TTGACCTGGATGAGTTCGGTGTTTTCCATTTTGTGTGTGTGTGTGTGTAGTGGTGTGTGTGTGGGGTGTGTGTGTTGTGTGTGTGTGTGTGTGTGTGGTGTGTGTGTGTGTGTGTGTGTGTGTGTGTGTGTCAGTGGCAGGCTACTCAGAGGAGGAAGGGAGGACCATCCTCCTCCAGTGAATACATTTTTTGGAAACATTTACAAATTAAGAGAGAGAGAGAGAGAGAGAGAAACAGAGAAATATGCTTTTGGCAATGTAAACAAATATTTACCATGCCAATTAAAGCCCAATTGAATAGATTTTTATTGAATTGAATTGAGACAGTGACAGAGAGGGAGGATTATGAAGGAGTTCAGGTCTGTTAAAGGTTTACTTTCTGTCATTTAATTATATTCATCAGGATATAGTTTAGACATTCCATGCCCTTCTCTTTCTCTCCCTCGTTCCCTCGTTCCCCGTTCCCTCGTACCCTCCCTCGTTCCCTCCCTCCCTCGTTCCCTCGTTCCCTCCCTCCCCATCTCTCCCACTAATGACCATGGTGATAAATGTCATCTGTGATGATTCATCTCCATTTTCCTCTAATGTTTCTGATCCAACATGAAAATCCTCAACCAGTTAGCCCTGCAGGAAGAAAGACGATACGGCATGACACACACACACACACACACACACGCAGTTAGCCCAGCAGGGAGATGGACAACATGGCATGACTCATCATCTTCCTCAAATAAAGAAAGAAAAAAAGGAAGGAAGGAAGGAAGAACGAAATTACATCCTCCTTAGCCTGTGTGATACAGACTGACAAGACAGACAGACAAGGCAGACAGACGGACGGAGATTAGTTCAAACATGGGACAAAGTGGTCGAATGAAAATCTCTGTGGAATCACGACAACATTCAAAAAGTACGAAAACATGATGTTCCTCTCTCTTTTTTTCCCTTCTCCTTCCTCCGTTTTCTCTCTCGGTCTGAAAATACTGCTCCTCATCCTTCCTCCATTCCCTCTCTCGGTCTGAAAATACTGCTCCTCATCCTTCCTCCATTCCCTCTCTCGGTCTGAAAATACTGCTCCTCATCCTTCCTCCATTCCCTCTCTCCTGTTCCTCCCTCTTTCCTTCTCTCCCCTCCCATTCTTTCTCCTCCCCCACTCCCTCTCTTCCCCCTCTCCCTCTCTTTCCCCTTCCCCCTCTC
>NC_036866.1:28092583-28095919 GCF_002910315.2 Salvelinus sp. IW2-2015
CTGAGATGGGAGCCAGCGAGTTTGGTGGAGAGGTGCTAAGCTATGTATTTACCATCTGGCCGTAGGGGACTAACATGTTAAGGCAGGAGGTGATTGAGCAGGGTGGTTAACTGAGGAAAGGTGACCAGCTACACTAATACCTAGGTTTTCTGGTTAAGACCTGTAAACTCTCACGCCAGAAGTCAAATGAAAGCTCTCCATACCACAAAATGGAAATCTGAGAAATGCGAACATACGCACTCAGGGCGGTAAAAAACTGACCAATACCTAGCTACCAATCGCTACGACTTCGGCGATGTTCATCTATAAACCTAGCCTACCAACACTTCCTCACTCAACAAATTGAGCAGTCTATCAGAAGTTACGAGATCGGCGATTTTTTGTCATGCGAAGAGGGGCACACCACATACAGCTAACCAAAGCACAGCATTGCGGACGTGGAGAAGCTCTGCGTTGGTTGCCCCTCAAGGGCTTCGAAGTAGCTGTACAGACGGCGAAAAACCAACACTTGGCTCCAGGTTAATCTACCAGAGGGTCATCCCTGCGGGTGGAGAAGGGAGGAGGTAGAAGAGGAGAGGGGCGGAAGAGAAAGAGAGGGAGAGGGCGAAGAGGAAAGCGAGGGAAGAGAAGGAGGAGGAAAGAAGAGGGAGAGGGGACGAAGGGAAAAGAGCGGAGAGAGGGAGGAGGAATGAAGATGGGGAGTGGAGAAAGTAGGAATCTCTTTCCTCTTCCCCTCTCCCTCTCTTTCCTCTTCCCCCTCTCCCTCTCTTTTCTCTTCCCCCTCTCCCTCTCTTTCCTTTTCCTCCACTCCTCCTCTGTTCCAATGAAATGTCAGGCTGGTGTAATAACAAGGGTAACCAAAGCACTTAATGATGTTGCCGCCGTAAAACTGACAACTTCATTATCGTCAGAGAGAGACTAAGAGGGTGAAAGATGGAGAGGGGGTGTGGGAGAGAGTGAGAGAGAGAGAGAGAGAGAATGAGAGCGACGGAGTGACAGAGAAAGAGATAGGGAGACAGAATTGATAGTGAGACAGAGATAGGGAGAGAGAGGGAGAGAAGGTCTTGTCGAGAGTCGTTAACCGTTCTTTCCTTTGGCGCCCCTCTTAACTCTCCTCTATTGCCACAATCATTCCTGGAAAAGGCATTTTTGATGGTTCCTCATCGATATTCACCCCTTCTTTTTTCTCCCCTCCCCACCTCACGACGTGCACTTAGCCTGCAAATAGTGATTCAGGGTGTTTCTGAAATGTCACCACGGCTGCATCCCAAATAGAACCCAATTCCCTATTTATTGCACTACTTTTGACCAGACACTCATAGGGCCCTAGTGTACTATATAGGGCATAGGGTACCATTTTGGTACATATGCCCAGACAGCAGCGGTGGCCAATTAAAAGCCTGTAGTACCTCGTCTCTAAAAAGAGTAGRGAGACCATGAACGTTAAAGCCAAGGTGATACTGTAACCACATTAACTGTCACATCGCATTTCATAAATCACTTTAATGGATTAAAGAAAAGTGAGAAACATTTAGCCTTGGTTGGTTATTGGAAACATTGGTAAAAAACATTTAGCTGTATGTGATTCACCATTTTAACGGGGCCAAGAGTTAATGGTAGAGCTGGACATAGAAGGACAAAATGGTCGTTTTGTAGAGTAAACCTGGTAATGTGTTTTAATGGGCTTTATTCATTATCTCGGTAATCGGTAATGCACGGTAAACGGTAATGCACCATAGTACCGTAGTATTACTGGAAGTGATAATGGAAACATGGAAAGTAAAGTGGTGTCTTTGTTAGGTTAGAGTTCTATAGGCTAGGAAAAAGAAAATGTGTAACATAGTCTGATAAGGATCCTGTCCCAGGCCTGGTCGCACTCTGATGACCTCAGTCATCACAGGAAGATAACACTTACAGAACAGGGTTGTGTTAGGCTCCGCGTTAGGTCACAGTCTGCTGCCKTGACTTACAGGACATGATTTCTGTTCATGATTAAATTACCTGAATACATTTTCCTTAGCTGTAATCTCGTTAGCATACAGTAGCACTGACGTTTCTTATCTTTCCCCTTAGCTTTTATCTACATACATGTCTCTCTTCCCTAGTCATTATCTCGTTTAGCATTGCGCTAATGTGTATTTTCCTTAGCTTTTTTTTGTCGCCGTAGCTGTGCTTCCAGCACCCATCGTATCACGTCTATGTGTTTTACAACAGTCCACTGGAGCAAAGAGGGGTAGATCATCTTGGAGCAATGGAGCAAAGATGGGTAGATCATCTTGGAGCAATGGAGCAAAGATGGGTAGATCATCTTGGAGAAATGGAGCAAAGATGGATAGATCATCTTGGAGCAATGGAGCAAAGATGGGTAGATCATCTTGGAGCAATGGAGCAAAGATGGGTAGATCATCTTGGAGCAATGGAGCAAAGATTAGCATTGGCACTGGTCGACTGGCACGGATTTGTCCACGTAAAAAAAGTCAGAGAACGGAACACGGCAAAACTCCCGAAAAAAATTAAAATAATCTGATTAAACTATATTGAAAAACATACATTACGATGATATGGTCTCATTTATCAAATAAAAACCCAGCCGGAGATTGTTCCCGTCCAAAACAGCAGCAAAACAGAACGCAATATCACTCCAAGTCGCGCGCTTCAGACTTCCGGAAGTGGTCGTCACGTCAAAGAAATAGCTCTTATTCAACCTCTGAACAAGATGATCACTAAATTTCTTCTCTCATACCTCTTGACACCCAGGCAAGGCGTACGGAGTGTACGTAGGGTCTTAACGTATAATGACCATGTATAGGCATAACGTTGAAGCGAGCATAGATTTCTGACATTCTACTTCTTGGTCAGGGAAAGTGCTGCTAAATGACTTCTGTACCACTCAGAGAAAAAATTAGAACGGTTTTAGAAACTAGAGATTGTTTTCTATCCAATATTAATATTAATATGCATATTGTAGAGCAAAAATTGATTAAGAGGCCGTTTGAAAATTGGCACATATTTTCCAGTTTTTCCAATACGCCCCCTGCAGCCATAACAGGTTTTAAGCATCTCCAATCCAAAGTTAAATCTAGAATTGGCTTCCTATTTCGCAACAAAGCATCCTTCACTCATGCTGCCAAACATACCCTCGTAAAACTGACTATCTACCGATCCTCGACTTCGGCGATGTCATTTACAAAATAGCCTCCCAACACTCTACTCAGCAAATTGGATGCAGTCTATCACTCTGCCATCCGTTTTGTCACCAAAGCCCCATATGCTACCCACCACTGTGACCTGTATGCTCTCTTTGGCTGGCCCTTGCTTCATATTCGTTGCCAAACT
>NC_036866.1:28097976-28101801 GCF_002910315.2 Salvelinus sp. IW2-2015
CCAAAACCCACTGGCTCCAGGTCATCTATAAGTCTTTGCTAGATAAAGCCCCGCCTTATCTCAGCTCACTGTCACCATAGCAGCACCCACCCGTAGCACGCGCTCCAGCAGGTATATTTCACTGGTCACCCCCAAAGCCAATTCCTACTTTGGCCGCCTTTCCTTCCAGTTCTCTGCTGCCAATGACTGGAACGAATTGCAAAAATCACTGAAGCTGGAGACTCATATCTCCCTCACAAACTTTAAGCATCAGCTGTCAGAGCAGCTTACAGATCACTGTACCTGTACATAGCCCATCTGTGAATAGCCCACCCAACTACCTCATCCCCGTACTGTAATTTATTTTTTGCTCCTTTGCACCCCAGTATCTCTACTTGCACATTCATCTTCTGCACATCTATCACTCCAGTATCTCTACTTATACACTCATCTTCTGCACATCTATCACTCCAGTATCTCTACTTGCACATTCATCTTCTGCACATCTATCACTCCAGTGTTTAATTGCTAAATTAAAACATTTTTGCCACWATGGCCTATTTATTGCCTTACCTCCCTAATCTTACCTCCTTTTGCACACATTGTATATAGATTTTCTATTGTGTTATTGAGTGCATGTTTGTTTATTCCATGTGTATTTCTGTGTTGTTGTTTGTGTCGCACTTCTTTGCTTTATCTTGGCCAGGTCACGGTTGTAAATAAGAACTTGCCTACCTGGTTAAATAAAGGTAAAATAAATCAAATGTTTAAAAAAAAATCCTCATCCCTTATCTTCTCTCAAYTAAACTCGCTAAACATGACTTTGGCTAACAGCTGCAGCTAAATTCAAACATGATATGCTAATATGATGTTCCTATGAGAAGAGAAGGGCCAGGTATGGAATGTAACACTGAAATCTTAGCATAGCAGCCATTTTGTTTTGGTTTTTCAGCCAATTAATAATTCAGAAACTATTCAACTTCCTGGTGATGTGTGTTCCTCTCAAACCTGATTGGCAGGTGACCTATGACACGGTTGTGCTAATTTAATATTTTAAATAGCAGATAGCARGATGAAGGGGAATGAACTCTGGCTCTACTGTCAAGGATAATATAAGGGTTGTACATCAGTTCAATACAYATGCRTCCCAAATGGCACCCTATTCCCTATGTAGTGTACTGATTTTGAATAGTTCCTTGTGAGTTGTTGGAATGTAAGTTGTGGGTTTCCCTTTGGTTCTGGGAACGAAGCCACACGTTTCCTGACTGGTCAAATGTAACATTCTGAGAACGGAAGGGAAACATTTTGCCTGTTCTGAGAACGTTTATTTGTAGGTTGTGCGGGGCGGTTCTGAGAACGTTTATTTTGTAGGTTGCGGGGCGGTTCTAAGAACGTTTATTTTGTAGGTTGCGGGGCGGTTCTAAGAACGTTTATTTTGTAGGTTGCGGGGCGGTTCTGAGAACGTTTATTTTGTAGGTTGCGGGGCGGTTCTGAGAACGTTTATTTTGTAGGTTGCGGGGCGGTTCTGAGAACGTTTATTTGTAGGTTGTGCAGGGCGGTTCTGAGAACGTTTATTTGTAGGTTGCAGGGCTTGTTCTGAGAACGTTTATTTTTAGGTTGCAGGGCGGTTCTGAGAACGTTTATTTGTAGGTTGCAGGAAGGTTCTGGGAACGTTTTATTCTGGTTCTTCTAAAGTTTCCCTGGGAGGTTTTATTAACGCTCGGAGAACGGAAATTGTCGGTCATGTTTCAAAAATAACATTTGAAACCCCCCAAGGTCGATATCCGAGGCCGCGCAAAAATCGAATTAGCATAATGCAAAAATCCCCATAAAAAAATGTGTCAGTTGAAGCTAGAGAGAAATCTGTTTTTTTTTGCATCGGATGTGTCTCAATCCACCACATCCACCTGATGTCGCACTTCCGCATCTGCTGTGAAAGGTGACAGAGCTAGAGCGGTGTTTSTCAGACCATGTGACAATCCCGAAATTCGTTCTTCACACAAAATAATCCGTAGCATCCGAACGGTTTGGCCTACAAAACTATTATGACCCCCCCCTCTACGGAAATATGAGACTCTCACGAACACGGGGGTGTTCTCCGTTTTGCTGCGACAAGTGTCAGGGGACTCGGCTGAAGTCAGTACAGCTGATCTGCCAACTTCTGTCTGTAGCGTCTGAAACGTTTGGGGTACACACTAAAACCCCTCTGTGCAAAGGTGAGACTCTCGTAAACATGTCAGTTGTTTTCCTCTAGGACGCCCACAGGCCTCACAAGACTTGTCTGAAGGTCCCCCRGTACCACAGGCCTCACAAGACTTGCCAGTTTAAAAAATKAATGGAAGTATATATGGAGATKTTTTTATTGCCAAAAAATATGGGGTTTAATACATGTAAAAAAATATATATACAGTATATAGTTATTTTGATATTTTTCGGGGGGACTCTGTTCCATGTATGAATCTGTTATTCAATGTGTTTCTATTGGCTAATAGCTATAAGGACTGTTATTCAATGTGTTTCTATTGGCTAATAGCAGTAAGGACTGTGTTCATCATGTGTTTCTATTGCTAATAGCAGTAAGGACTATCTGTTTTCAATGTTTTTCTATTGGCTAATAGCAGTAAGGACTATCTGTTATTCAATGTGTTTCTATTGGCTAATAGCAGTAAGGACTGTTATTCAATGTGTTTCTATTGGCTAATAGCAGTAAGGACTATCTTGTTTCAATGTGTTTCTATTGGCTAATAGCAGTAAGGACTATCTGTGTTCAATGTGTTTCTATTGGCTAATAGCAGTAAGGACTATCTGTTGTTCAATGTGTTTCTATTGGCTAATAGCAGTAAGGACTATCTGTTATTCAATGTGTTTCTATTGGCTAATAGCAGTATGGCCAAATTCAATGTTTTTGGCCTAGACTCTTAAGATCAGGTGTGGCCAATAAGTGGGCAAGGCCAACACATCTGAAAACACTGAACAAGAGGACAGAGAGAGTTTTGTTGACGCTGAGAACAGAAGGTCTATGTTTTTAAATAACGTTCTTAGAATGTTCTCTGAACGTTACTAAAGTTTTCTTAACGATCTGACAATGGAATGTATGTTTTTAAATAACATTGTCAGGGGCTCTATTTTCGGCTGGCGTTAAAGCGGCGCTAGTGTCCTTTGTTTGCAATTTCGTCGTGTAAAAAACGGGTACGCTGGCATTTTCCAGCCTTAACACCAGGTACTGCAATTAATCTGTTTTATATTAATTCGCTTGCTCTTTCAGATGAGTGGGGTGGAAATATTTGAGGTGTGTCCTTAAAAACATTATCCAAAATGCTAATATCAGGCAGTGCTGATAGGGACATTTAAGCCCAACTAAAAGCGGGTTTTTAGCAGTAACACAGTTGGATTATGGTACGAATTTTGACAGAGGAAACTCAGTTTATTCGGCCGTGATGAGACACTGCCCATATGAACACGGGACAAGAGTAGCCCAATGTGCTGTTGGTGCCTGTATACTACGTATTTACAAACGTTTTTTTTTTAAGTATGTTTTTCCAATTTAGTTTTATTTGATTTAAAACCAAGCATAGCCTCCCCTCTTCTCAATTAAATWTTTTTTTTTAAGGTCTTGCCCAATGCAATTGAGAAGCAGTCAAGTTTGTCGATAAAGGGTTTTAGCTCTTGAGACCCACTTGGAAAGGAAATCTTAATGACCAAAACTTTATTAAAACATCAAGTTTGAGAGGAGTAAAAACAGTGAGACGACATTTCCTTTTTTATCTCTACGTTGTAGGCAGGTCCACATTATTTTAGTCAGGCAGGTCCACATTATTTTAGTCAGGCAGGTCCACATTATTTTAG
>NC_036866.1:28102575-28104009 GCF_002910315.2 Salvelinus sp. IW2-2015
CCAGGCAGGTCCACATTATTTTAGTCAGGCAGGTCCACATTATTTTAGTCAGGCAGGTCCACATTATTTTAGCCAGGCAGGTCCCGTTTTAGACGTGCATAAAACCCCCTGTAGTCTGGGCTGTTTTAACATGATCTGCCCCACGGGGGAGTAATGATGGTGCCTGTTAAGTGTGACATGACCTGTTTAAAACAAGTTGTTGTTTAGTTTAGAATTTGATTYGAATTATYCATTCTCTTTTTTAGGCCTAATCAATAATTGACAGTGTGTGGCATGTCCATGCTCAGCTATAATGCTCAGCTATAATGCATCTTACACTAGGCCTAGCCCCTATATCAGTGTGAATGCTACTGAAGCCGTGCGATTACTTAGAGCAATGTGGACTACAAATTGGTTMAAATTTWACGTATTTAGCAAAGATGGGATAGGTYTACATTTAGCTATTTGTTCTGTAAGCCATTATAACGGASTAACATTTGGAATTGGAGTTGATATTGGAGTTGATATTGAAGGCCTCAGAGCCTGGTTCCTCTCTAGGTTTCTTCCTAGGTTTTGGCCTTTCTAGGGANCATTTGGAATTGGAGTTGATATTGGAGTTGATATTGAAGGCCTCAGAGCCTGGTTCCTCTCTAGGTTTCTTCCTAGGTTTTGGCCTTTCTAGGGAATTTTTCCTAGCCACCGTGCTTCTACACCTGCATTGCTTGCTATTTGGGGGTTTTAGGCTGGGTTTCTGTACAGCACTTTGAGATATCAGCTGATGTACGAAGGGCTATATAAATACATTTGATTTGATTTGAAAGGCAATACATAAAATATCGTAAAATACGTTTATCACGATGAGAAATATAGGATTATTTTCAACAAAGATATCTACATTATATTTCAGAATGTTGTATATCCCTGGAAACATATATTCAGAATGAAYGTAAACYTAACAGTTTTGGAAACGTCYCGCATKAACAAATACTACAGTTTACTATTGAATACTCCAGTACTTACTATAGAATTATGTAGTGAATTGTAGTATACTGTACTATCCCTTTCGATCATGTGTAGTACTTTCTATATAATTGTGTAGTATACTGTAGAATACCATAGTAGATACTRCAGTAATGTCCACGAAAACACTACAGTTTTTTTTKAAACTACTGTAAATTCAACAGTATTTAATTTGCATATATGCCGCCCATTCCCCTCCCCCATAATCCAGATTTGTGCCAACCATAAGTGAGAAGCCTACATGCCAAGTATACACCAAATATTGTGTTCCCTAWAGGAAGCAGAAGCACTGAGTCATACAGTCAGGCCCCAGTCTCACCTTCCAACAAGTTATGGACAATTTGCTTTTTGTGGATTGTGATTTTGAATGCTCAGTTATACTGTGACAAGATCCTGTGGGATCTGTTGTACTGCCATTCATCACCCACCATCACC
>NC_036866.1:28104109-28112161 GCF_002910315.2 Salvelinus sp. IW2-2015
CTGGACAGACGGGTCCGACCAGTCTCTTATCCTCCCTCCTCCATCCATCTCTTATCCTCTCTCTCAGCACCCAATCATCCCTCCATCACAACCTTTCTCCTCTCAGCACCACAGGGAACCATTATAGTTATTATTACTGAGGGGGAGGCCCTAGTCCTGTAACCTGAGAGGAGAGCAGAGAGGAGAAATGGGCAGCAGGTTGCTTAGTGGTTAAGAGCGTTCGGCCAGTAACCGAAAGGTCACTGGTTCGAATCCCACTACTGACTAGGTACAACATCTGTAGATGTGCCCTTGAGCAAGGCACTTAACCCTAATTGCTCCTGTAAATCATTCTGGATAAGAGTGTCTGCTAAATGACCTGAAGGTAAATGAGAAAAGATGGAACAGAGGAAACCAGAGGAGAGAGTAGTTCTTCTAATATACAGTTGTTCTATTATATTGGATTATAGTCAGGCATGTAGAGGGAGGAACCTTAACCGTGTGTACGTGTTTCGTGTGTGTGTGTGCCTGTGTGTAGGCGTGCAGACAGAGGAGCCAGCAATGTTTGCTAACAGCTGGTCAGTCGATCTGCCCCATGAGAGAGGCTGCCCTCTAGTGGACATAGACTTCACTGGACCCTGCCACTCTGAGTCTGACATGGACGTAAGACCTGTCTGTCTGTGTCTGTCTGTCTGTCTGTCTGTCTGTCTGTCTGTCTGTGTCTGTCTGTCTGGAACCCTTTTGCTTGAACCTGGCTTGTCCATGTACCTTTGTTATGTGTGCTTATTTCTGTGTTTTATTGTAATATGTTGATGTAAAAATGTGTGTGTGTGTGTGTGTGTGTGTGTGTGTGTGTGTGTGTGTGTAGGATGCCATAGAGAAGTGCAGTGCTCTCCTGTTCTTCCCCTTCCTGTCCTGTCATGAGAACATCGACCCAAACCCCTACTTGGCCAGCTGTGTCTCCGACCTCTGTGTGTAAGTCACTCCAGAGTATTCATGTGTCCTATAAGTCAGATGGTATTTGATTACTCAATGTCGTCATAGTGTTGTCTGTGGGTTATCTGAGTGTTGTCTGGGGGTTATCTGAGTGTTGTCTGACAGTTGTCTGGGGGTTATCTGAGTGTAGTCCGACTGTTGTCTGGGGGTTATCTGGGTGTGGTCTGACTGTTGTCTGGGGGTTATCTGAGTGTAGTCTGACTGTTGTCTGTGGGTTATCTGAGTGCAGTCTGACTGTTGTCTGCTGTAATTAGGTCAGATGAGGAGGAGACGTTTTGCCGTGCGCTGGTGGAGTACACACGAGCCTGCAGCCATGTAGGATACCCTGTACGAGAGTGGAGAGACAGCTTCCCATCCTGCAGTCAGTAATGTTACACTAACAACCCAAACCTTCAACTAACCTAGAGCTAACTTATTACTACAGTCAGTCTTTAATTTGACTGTTCCATAGATGATGGCTGTGAGGAGAGTTTTGTCCATAGAGACTGTATCAGCTGCTGCCCTCCCACCTGTACCTTTGATAAGGAGTGTCTAGGAACTAACCTGCACTGTCTGGATGGATGCTACTGCCCTGATGGTACACTCATACACTCATACACACACAGACACACAGACACAAACGCACACACACTCCCTCTCACCCTCTGTGTGTCCGTCTGTCTCAGGGTTGATTCTGCAGAATGGGACTTGTATCGCTGTGTCTCAGTGTCCTTGTGTCTACCACGGCACCTCATACACACAGGGACACACTCTGGAGCAGGGCTGCAGTGTCTGGTCCCATCCATTTAGTTACTTATTAGGCATGATTGCAAACTACGTTTTCATCAAATCAGGGACTGGGCCACTAGAAGCTGGGCCTCCCATCCCTCTCTCTTCGTCTCTGCTCCACCCAAACGTAATACATATAGAGGCTTAACTCCACAATAAATACGTGTGGAGAGTCCGTCCAATATTCTAAATCGTGACGCCAAGGGTAGACAGCAGTTTGGGTGTGTTCAACTCAGCGCACAAGAATTGGGGAAATAAACACTCCTTGCCAGTCATATTACTTCAGGGGTTGGTTCTGGGTGCTCAAAATGCTTAACACATGCAGAGGTTTTGTCAGAAGCTTTCCAACAGAACAATGAACTGCACGGAGAGCAGCATAATCAGGGCAGTCCAAATACCTTAGGAGTCGTTTGATAAAGTGGCAGTGTGGAATATGAAGCAACTTTACTAAACTAACTAGGAGAGAGTGGAATTGTCTTGTGAAGATGTGCCTCAAGGATAACTAAAATTGAGAGAATAGTCACCCACATATTGGTGGACAGTGCTTATGGCGTTAGAACTTAATGACCATTTAAAGCGACCAAATGGATTCCTGGGGGATGCCCTGAGAAGAATGTGGACATAATGACGTACACACAATTTACAAGCGCTACACACAATACATGCGGACAGTACATCACACCAACACACTAAATGAGCCTGTGGATGGTGACCTTTGAGAAGAAGACGGCGATCCATGCGTGTATTTCTGTGGGAAAGAGAGCGGCTGCAGTAGTTGGTGGCTGCACTGACTGGACGTAGACAAACATATGGATTCAGAGGGTGTGGTGTGTGCCATGATTTTGGGGATAATGAACTAAATCTGTCAATTGGATTATGTTGTTACCAAATGCAACCTATACACTGCACACACTTTCCTCATGTACATAAATACATTGGATTAAAATACTGTATATAATTATCTGAATAGTATTATTTACAGGTCATAACACATCTTTGCAGCGATTACATGCATGTGAAGTCTATCTGTGTAAGTCTCATAAAGAAGCTCTTAGGCACATCTGGATTGTAAAATATTGTGTGACATTACTACAATTACTTTAAGAAAATTCTTATAAGCTTTGTCATAGTTGGTATGTTGATAATTGCTAGAACAGACATTAAGTCCTTGCCGATATATTTTTCAAGCAGATTTAAGTCAACCTACATTCAAGTTTGCTAGTAAGCAACATTAAGGTTATATTTGGCCTTGTGTTTTAGGTTATTGGTCTGCTGAAAGGTGGATTTGTCTAACCAGTGTCGGTTGGAAAGCAAGACTGAACAAGGTTTTTCCTATAAGGAATTGGCCTGTGCTTACTCTCTGCCGTTTCTTTTATCACCCAGAAAAAATCTAGTTCATGCGAGACAAGTCAATCGCTAACAGATGAGCCTAATACCAAATGTGAAAATAGTGCAGAATGGTTACTCAGTGATATGTTTAATGATTTGATTTACCCCAAACACCGCACTATGTATTCTGGAGATAAAGTATGAATTTTGCCATATTTTTTGCGAGTTTAATTTTCGTGCTTATTGAAACAACAGGCTCGTTTTTTTAACTTGTATGGACTCGTAATATTGGTTGGGATTAACTACAATGTGTTGAAATTCTCCAGTTTTTCCTATAGCCATTACTTCACTAGGGTAGGGGGCAGTCCTTCGGAATTTTGGTGAAAAGCGTGCCCAAATTTAACTGCTGCTACTTCAGCCATATAAAGCTAGAAATAATGCAGGAATAAGGCAGTAATCAGGAGACGTGGAGGAGAGTGCGTAGGAGGGCAACAACCCAGCAGCAGGAATGCTACCTTCCGCCTTTGTGCAAGGAGTAAGCAACTGCCAGAGCTGCTGCAAAATGACCTCCAGCACACAAATGCTAGCACTTGATGCATTTAATGGAAAAGAGGATGAGATCCTTCAGAGCCCTTGTGAGACCATTATGCTGACACATGACATTTGTAAGGCCGGTCTGGAGGTCATTTTGCAGGGCTCTGCAGTGCTACCTTGCACAAAAGAGCAGGAGGTAGCGGGCCTGCTCTGGGTTGTTAGCTCGGTCCTACTGGCTCCTCCACGTCTCCTTGATTGTACTGGCTGTCTCCTGGTTAGCGCCTCCATGCTCTGGCAGAACACGAGCTTGACAGATCAAGCAACCTTCTCGCACAGTATGTTGCGCATTGATGTGCATTCTGGATGACTGCACTACCTGCGCCACTGTGTGGGTTGTAGACTCCCGTTTATGCTGACCACTGTAAGGTGGAAGAGACATCGCACAGCATTCAACAAGTGACCAAACAGGTCAGTCCAGAGAAAGCATAGGAATGAGAAGTGGCTGTGGTCGCTATCATGCAGAATCACTCCTTTATGGGGGTGTGCTTGCTAAGTTGGCCTGAAGTTATTCATTTTGTCTTATATCATTTGCACAAACAGCATGTGAAATGTATTGTAATCAGTGTTGCTTTCCTAAGTGTCAGTTTGATTTCACATGAAGTGTGATTTGACTTGGAGTTACATTGTGTTGTTTTAATTGTTCCCTTTATTTTTTTGAGCCAGTGTATTGCCTGAATGCAATAGAGCTATGTGGAGAAAACAGGCACAGCTCATCACCCGTCTAACACACCCTACTGTGAGCATGTGGTGGAGATCATGCTATGGAGATGGCTTTTTCCAGCGGCAAGGGACCTGGGTGACTGTAGAGGATAGAGTAGAACAATGAATGAAGCAAAATACAGGCAAATCCTTTATGAGAACCTGCTTCAGATGCAAAGACCTTAGACGGGGGCGAAGATACGTTCCAACAGACAGTGACTCCAAGCATACAGCAAAGCAATGCTGGAAATGGCTTCAGACAATAAGTGAAAGTCCTGCAGTGGCCCGCAAAAAAGCCTCTGGAATTTTTGGAAAAAAAAAAATCATGAAATCAGTGGAAAGACTTGATTGTGTTATCTCCCACCGTAAATTTACAGAGTTTTAAGTAAATTGAAAGAAAATCCTAGATGAGCAGCTGAAATACAGAAAAAATCGTCTCAAGTCTGTCATCGGCCACCAAAGGTTATTCTAACAAAGCATTGACTACAGGGGTGTATACTACTTATGTAAAAATGAGATTTCTGTATTGTAATTATCAATAAATTAAGCAAAAATGTTGATAGGCATTGATTAAAAGAGTAAGAATAAGGAGGCAAATTCCAACCTCAAAATATAAGCTATGTTACTCCATTGTTTGGTAACAATATAATGTACCAAAACAATGATTGGTTAATAGTAATCTGACGATTGCTAAAGTAGTTACATGAAATTATATGACTTTAAAACGAATGGGAAACCCCTTGTGTTAATATGTATTGGCAATAATAACTTCATGGTGAGGCATGGATAAATAACATTAATATATCTTTGTCACGCGGAATTTTGAAAATATGAAGTAGGTATGATAATTCGAAGTCATGCTTAGACAATTAATAATTTAATGTAAAGAAAATACTGTGTGTGAATATGGAGTGATGTATAATTGTTAATAAACGACATGAAAAATAATGCATTTTTTAATGACTGAGAAAGACATTTTTAACTTTCCTTTTCCAACCGCTCAAATGCTCCACACAGAAACATCTGATTGGTGTATTAAGTAGCTTTAATCCCACTTGTAAAAATGACTTTACACACGAAACCAATTGAATCAGGAACAAGGAAGTGAAATTGTATCAGAGGGTTGGTATTGGAGATGGTCTCTACATAATGGATACCGTAAACTCTATGCTTATTTCATGATCAGATTTCAAGATCAGAGAGATGACAGAAGTGTTTATTTTTCATTTTCATTTGTGTAGTTACATCAAACTGCACCACAGGCGTTCAACTGTAAGATATGTTTGACACTTTTCTTCAATATTCCCCGCCCCAAATAAAATAAATTGTATTTTTCACGTTTTCGTAAACACAGGTGTAGACAAATGAAATAATATTACGAGCTTCCCAACTACCGCAGAAAAAAATAATAATAACAAACGGCACAGTGCAATACTGTAACGTGGAAAGAGGGTCCGTCCCAAATGGGTACTCGCTATGTCACTATGTATAAAAAGGGTGCAACATTTGGGAGTGTACTATGTGTCCTGATGGGGCGGGTTTCATGCCTCAACCTCATATCTCTCTTCAGTGACAGACAGACCTTTCTCTTCTTAATTTTTATTAAATTCTTACGGCGCCTAGAAGCTCTAGACAATAAAACGCGATGCTACTCCTATAGCGTAAGCAGACTTTTAAGTCACCTGCGCAAATATTGTGTTTGTTTTTCTTCAAGAGAGATATCAGTAGCGGCTGAGTTGAGAATGCAACGGTGTGGAAAGGCCATTCGTGCATTGGGGCTCGCGACAGGCGGGCAGTTAGTCGGAATTAGAAGACTCGGGCAAATCTCGATTTAGTCACAGATTTGCGGTCCACCAGGTAGGGAGTTTGTCTCATGAATCAAGTTCACTACTGGCAACAGCTCAACACGATTTTAAAAAAGGAGCGCAAGCCTTTCGTTCGTTGGTTTTCTACAGAAATATTTGGTGATCGACTAGGAATCGCGATCGCCGGCTGGCAACCACTGCTCTATGTAATACCTTGCTGAGCCTAAAGTAGTGTTTCCTCACCAACCAATGGTTTGTTGCGCGATGGTAAGCACACTAGCGTCAGGATATGAAATGTTGTTGTTGGTTCTCATCTGGGTGTGGCAGATGACTCTGATACACACTGTTCCTGTAACCAAGTACCTACCTGGCTAAGTAACCAGAGCCAACACTGTTAGACAGTGGTGTAGTTGGCTGGGTAGACAGAGACGGGGTTCCTGTAACTGAGCGGCTTTTAGTGATCTAGCACTGTGAACCCTCCCATGCCCACCAAACAAACAACAACGAGCGCACATCATGCAATTTAGAGTTGAGATAAGCGTGCACACTCAGAGTGTGTGTGTGTGTGTGTTGTAGTTCTAACCAGGGCCAGGACAGAGATGGGATTGCAGGTCTTGGGGTCAGCACACTATGAGACGTTCGATGGCAGCTACTTCTACTACCCTGGAACCTGCTCCTACATACTGGCCCAGGACTGCCGCTCCCACCACAATACACTGTGTGGGTCCATAACAGCCGTGTGTGTGAGGCAGTGTGTACTCCTGTCCCAGGGCTCTCAGTCTCTTCTTCCCAACGAGGAGGAGATCCACATCTTGGATACCAAGATCCAGGGGGCGCAGGTGGGTGGGATATGGAGGATGTGTATGTTCGTTGTAATGTGTTGTGTGTTGTTGTTGTGTTGTGGTGTGTGTGTGTGGTGTGTTGTGTGTGTGTGTGTGTGTGTGTGTGTGTGTGTGTGTGTGTGTGTGTGTGTTGTGTGTGCTGGCCTGTGTGCATGTTGTGTGTGCAGAGATGGGCAGTATTGAAACATCTATTTTAATTAAGTATTTTGTCATTTGAATTACATCCAGTGTATTTTATATTTCTAAATACTGTAATTTGTATGTTCAAAATACAAAATAATTCTATACATTTTTTAATAGAAGTTCATATTTTGTGTCCACCCTTCACCCTGCAATGTTATCAGAAGTCTGATAGCACTATGGTTGATAAAAGTGTGTGCTAAAGGAACAATATAATTAATGATGTAAAAATGAACAATTGCAAAGCTGCGAGTATTATTAATGAGCTCCGGCCGAAACAATACAGTGCTGTTGCTTTGAAGTTCTTTTTTTGTATTCATTTTCACATATACATTTACATATTGGTCATTGAGCAGACACACGTACCAGAGTGACTTGCTCAACTAGGTAGTTAACAACAACATATCACAGTCATAGCCAGTAAAAATTGTTGCTGCTGTTCGGCCAGCCACTTGCAAATGTATAAATTTTTAAAAATACATTACAAACACATGTATTTTGTAGTTTATTTGATACATTGTCTTTATGGTATTTGTATTCTCTATTTGTAATTGTATTTTGAAATTGCCATCCCTGCATATGTGCATAGGCTGACCTGCCCAAACAATAGAGGTGTGTTTATAGAGCGTCTGGCTGACTACTTCTGGTGAAGAGTGTGTTTGGCTTCTCTCTGGCGGGACGGAGAGAGGAGTAATATGAAGATGTCTGAACAGCACCACGGCACCCCTGTGGCCTCTGCGGGATATCAACACTGCCAAGATGACCTCACCACTGCCGTGGTGAGACACAACACTACACTCACCAATACTCAACACACCTCATCAAAGCCACTGTAAGACTGGACAGATGTCGACCGCCTC
>NC_036866.1:28112186-28149161 GCF_002910315.2 Salvelinus sp. IW2-2015
AAGTGTGTGTTGTGTTGTGGTGTGTGTGTGTGTGTGTGGTGTGTGTGTGTGTGTGTGTGTGGTGTGTGGTGTGTGGTGTGTGGTGGTGTGGTGTGTGTGTGTGTGTTCACTAACCTGTTGTGTGTTTACAGTGTGTGTATGGGGGGAGTGTGGAACTGCACGGACAACAACTGTACAGGTGAGCTGACCATGTCATACAGTATATTATCACAGCTCATTAGTGGGACGATACAATGTCACACCCTCTCTCTCTCTCTCTCTCTCTCTCTCCCTCCCTCTCTCTGCAGCGGAGTGTTCAGTAGTAGGTGACGTGTTTGTGACATCGTTCGATGGAGGATGTTCCTGCAGCCAGGGGAGTGTCAGTACGTCTTGGCCAAGAGCCGCAGCGGCAGCAGATTCACTGTTACACTTGCAGTATACCACCTGCACAAAGGTAACACACACACACACACTGCAGTATACACCTGCACAAAGGTAAACCTCTTATCCTCCCTCCTCCATCCATCTCTTATCCTCTCTCTCAGCACCCAATCATCCCTCCATCACAACCTTTCTCCTCTCAGCACCGTAGGGAACCATTATAGTTATTATTACTGAGGAAGAGGCCGTAGTCCTGTAACATGACCTAGACAGGAGAGGAGAGTGGGAAACGAAGAGGAGAAGAGAGGAGAGAGGGAAAAGAGTACAAAGGGGACAGGAGAGCAGAGAGGAGAAGAGAGGTAGGAAAGGAGACGAGCTGAAAGCAGAGGAGAGGAGAAGAGAGAAAAGTAGAGCAGAGCGTAGCAGAGGGTAGCAGAGGAGAGAAGTTATTTTAATATACAGTCATTATACAGTTATTCTATTATATTGGATTATTTTCAGGCATGTAGAGGAAGGATCCCTAACCGTGTGTGTGCATGTTTCGTGTGTGTGTCTGTGTGTAGGTGTGCAGACAGAGGAGCCAGCAGTGTTTGCTAACAGCTGGTCAGTAGATCTGCCCCATGAGAGAGGCTGTCCTCTGGTGGACATAGACTTCACTGGACCCTGTCACTCTGAGTCTGATATGGACGTAAGAGTTGTCTGTCTGTGTGTGTCTGTCTGTTTGGAACGTATTACTTGAACCTAGGTTCTCAGTGTGCCATAAGACTGTAGAATGATTTTCTGTGTTTATTTTATTATGTTGATGTTTGTGTATGTGTGTGTAGGATGCCATAGAGAAGTGCAGTGCTCTCCTGTTCTTCCCCTTCCTGTCCTGTCATGATAACATTGATCCAAACCCCTACGTGGCCAGCTGTGTCGCCGACCTCTGTGTGTAAGTCACACCCCAGTATATATGTGTGTGTGTGTGTGTGTGTGTGCGTGTGTGTGTGTGTGTGTGTGTGTGTGTGTGTGTGTGTGTGTGTGTGTGTGTGTGTGTGTGTGTGTGTGCGCGTGTGCGTGCGAGAGTGCGTGTGTGCGTGCGTGAGTGAGTGAGTTGCCTGTCTGTCTTCTGGCTGACTATTGTCTCACTAAGTGTTGTCTCACTATTCTCTGAATGTTGTGTGAATGTTGTCTGAGTGTTGTCTGAATGCTCTCTGACAGTTGTCTGAGTGTTGTCTGACTGTTGTCTGAGTATTTCTGACTGTTGTCTGCTGTGATCCAGGTCTGATGATGAGGAGACGTTTTGTCGTGCGTTGGTGGAGTACACACGAGCCTGCAGCCATGTAGGATACCCTGTACGAGAGTGGCGAGACAGCTTCCCTTCCTGCAGTCAGTAGCATTATACTAACCTAACTTAACGATGCAGTCCAGGATCTTAACGGGAAATTTCAAAAATGTTATAGTTCATATTCATCTTCTCCAGCACCACCCCAACATCAACATATGTGAAAATGGCGCYTTTCTACACTACCGTTCAAAAGTTTGGGGTCACTTAGAAATGTCCTTGTTTTTGAAAGAAAAGCACATTTTTTGTCTATTAAAATAACATAAAATTGACCAGAAATACAGTGTAAATATTGTTAATGTTGTAAATAACTATTGTAGCTGGAAACGGCTGATTTTTGATGGAATATCTACAAAAGCGTACAGAGGCCCATTATTAGCTACCATCACTCCTGTGTTCCAATGGCATTTTGTGTTAGCTAATCCAAGTTTATCATTTTAAAAGGCTAATTGATCATTAGAAAACCCTTTTGCAATTATGTTAGCACAGCTGAAAACTGTAGTCCTGATTAAAGAAGCAATAAAACTGGCCTTCTTTAGACTAGTTGAGTATCTGGAGCATCAGCATTTGTGGGTTCGATTACAGATTCAAAATGGCTAGGAACAAAGACTTTCTTCTGAAACTCGTCAGTCTCTTCTTGTTCTGAGAAATGAAGGCTATCCCATGCGAGAAATTGCCAAGAAACTGAAGATCTGGTACAACGCTGTGTACTTTCTGTATGTTTTATGGAAATAATATATATGAAGATAAGTGTTTCCAAGGACATCATCGGTGTGCATCATGTGATTTTAACCAATTATAAGTAGGCTTTGCCTACTAATCGCCTACTAGGTGCCTACTAATTGGTTGATGATGTCATTGGAAACACTTATCTTCCTCTATCTTTTTTATTACAAAACATAGATACGCGCAATTTTCACATATGTTGATGTTGCGGTGGTGCTGGAGATGACTATTAAGTAGGGGGGAAAAATCTATTTCCCATTCCGCACAACTAATTTGCAACATATTGTACGAATTGGATTCGTTGCATATCATACAAATTGCCAAAACAATTATGAGAATAATCTTTTGCATGACGAAACATATCATACGAAATGGATGACGGAGTACACAACTGGATGATGTAGTACACAGTAAACGGGGACCCGTTTTGGCTCGTTTGCACCACTTCCAAAACTACTGGCTGAAATGTTCTAAAAGTTCTGGAGCATAACATTAACCCCAACCTTTAATTGACAGTTAGCTAAATTATTACTGCAGTAAGTTCTTCATTTGACTGTTCCGTAGATGATGGTTGTGAGGAGAGTTTTGTCCATAGAGACTGTATTAGCTGCTGCCCTCCCACCTGTACCTTTGACAAGGAATGTCTGGGAACCAACTTGCACTGTCTGGACGGATGCTACTGCCCTGACGGTACACACAAACACACTTATCCACACACGTCGCATGCACACACGCACACACACACTCCATCTCACCCTCTGTGTCCGACTATTTTAGGGTTGATTCTACAGAATGGGACGTGTATAGCAGTGTCTCAGTGTCCTTGTGTCTATCACGGCACCTCATACACACAGGGACACACTCTGGAGCAGGGCTGCAGCGTCTGGTGAGTGTGTGTGTGTGTGTGTGACTTGTGTGTGGGTGTGTTTGTGTGTCGCTAACCTGTCGTGTATTTACAGTGTGTGTATGGGAGGAGTGTGGAACTGCACAGAGAACAACTGTTCAGGTGAGCTAACCTCTGAAGTCATATGATCAGAAACTCATATGCTGAATGATCCAATGTCACACATTTCAATGCCTGCCGGTCTGCCTGCCTGCCTGCCTACCTTCTTCTTTCTTTCTCTCTCTATCTCTCTCTCTCAGCGGAGTGTTCAGTAGTCGGTGATGTGTTTGTGACGTCGTTCGATGGGAGGATGTTCCTGCAGCCGGGGGCGTGTCAGTACGTCTTGGTTAAGAGCCGTATTGGCAACAGATTCACTGTTACCGTTCAGTACACCGCCTGCACAGAGGTAACACACACACACAAACACATATTGCAGTATACCACCTTCACATAGGTAACACACACACAATCTGAAACAATCTTGTGTGTGTGTGTGTGTGTGTGTGTGTGTGTGTGTGTGTGTGTGTGTGTGTGTGTGTGTGTGTGTGTGTGTGTGTGTGNGTGTGTGTGTGTGTGTGTGTGTGTGTGTGTGTGTGTGTGTGTGTGTGTGTGTGTGTGTGTGTGTGTGTGTGTGTGTGTGTGTGTGTGTGTACAGGCCCAGCAGCAGGCGTGTATCCAGTCGGTGACAGTGGTACTGGATGAAAATGTTAGTCACCAGGTGACTCTGACCCGAGAGGGGGAGGTGCTTATAGGGGTCAACCCCGCTCCCACCTTACCCTACACCGATGGTACGATACAATCAACTTACAATTGATACTCCTATCATTACTTCTGATAATATGCAGTATGATACGGATAACATCAGGTATAGAGAGAACAGTAATGGTCCCAACACAGCCTTGTGGAACACCTTATTTAACATCAGATTTAATATGTGTTTATGTGAGTAGATGTAGTGGAGGTGCAGAGGCTAACATCGGTGTTCGTCCAGCTGAGGACCTTGCTTGGACTGCGTCTGCAGTATGACGGGCGTGGTGGGCGCGTCTACCTACAACTGGACAGCCAATGGCGAGGGAACACGCTGGGCCTTTGTGGAACCTTCAACGGAAATCTTCGGGACGACTTCCTGTAAGGAAACTACTTCCTCTCATATTGACTCCTAAATGTTCTTTGGAGAAAAGGTTTAGGGCATTTCTATCTGAGGCATTTGAGTAAAAGAGTATTACATTAAGTATATTCATGACATTTTGGTCTGTGTGCGTATAGTTCTCCAGCAGGGATGATAGAGGGGACTCCCCAGCTCCATGCTAACTCCTGGAGGGTCTCATCTGCTTGCTCCGCCCCCATCAACCAGCCAATCATCGACCCCTGTGAGATGAACCAGCACAACGGTAACCTCTCACCGCTGACCTCAAAACTCTAACCCTGACCTTCACTGACTGCTTGATATATCTTCACGTTTTGCTGCAGCCATATCCTCTCAAAAGCTGAGAAGTGTGTGTGTGTGTGTTACAGTGTTCTATGCCTCTCTATGTGAGGTTTTGTTGGGGAGTGTGTTTTCTCCCTGCCATGGTTACGTCAGTCCCAGTGTGTACCAGCAACAGTGTCGCTACCAGGCATGTCGCTGTGGAAACACCTGTCTGTGTACGGCCTTGGCCCACTACACTTACCTCTGCTCCAAACACCATGTTGCTGTCAACTACAGGGCCCACGTCTCAGAGTGTGGTGAGTCTGGGCAGTGGAGAGCTGGAGAATGATATATCTGTGTGTAACGGTGGTGTGTCTACACTGTAAAAAGTAGGTTACTGTACATTTACAGTAAAATACTGGCAGCACAGAAGTCAGTAAATTACTGTAGATTTACAGGACCTTTACTGGAACATATATTTACAGCCTATTACTGTAACACCTGACTACAGCAACATGCTGTATTTCTAGAATGTACAGTGCATTACTTGAAGTAAACTATTACAGTAAACTGTAGCAGATTTACAGTGCAGGCAGCTAGTCCCAATGATGGGCAGTATTTCTGTTACGTAGTATTTGATATACAATGAGCTCCGAAAGTATTTGGACAGTGACAATTTTGTTGTTGTTTTGGCTCTGTACTTCAGCACCTTGGATTTGAAATGATACAATGACTATGAGGTTAAAGTGCCGACTGTCAGCTTTATTTTGAGGGTATTTCCATCCGTATCGGGTGAACCGTTTAGAAGTTACAGCACTTTTTGTACATAGTCCCCCCCCATTTTAGGGGACCAAAAGTATTGGGACATTTCGCTTTATATGTGTATTAAATTACTAAAAAGTTAAGTATTTGACCCCATATTCATAGCATACAATGAGTACATCAAGCTTGTGACTACAAATTTGTTGGATGCATTTGCTGTTTGTTTTGGTTGTGTTTCAGATTATTTTGTGCCCAATAGAAATGAATGGCAAATAATGTATTGTGTCATTTTGAAGTCACTTTTATTGTAAATAAGAACAGAATATGTTTCTTAACACTTCTACATTAATGTGAAGGAATCCTGAATAATGACGTGTGAGAAAGTTACAGAGGCATAAATATCATACCCCCCCAAAAATGCTAACCTCCCCTGTTATTGTAATGGTGAGAGGTTAACATGTCTTGGGGGTAGGATATTTGTGCGTCGGTACCTTTCTCACTCATCATTATTCTAGATGCCTAAACACAGACTTCCAAACTGGCCGTGATTACAGGGCAAAACAGACCAAAAGGACTTGGCAAAACACTTAACCTGTAAAGGTTTAAGACTTGATGCCACTCTGATCTGTTCCATATCCACATGCAATTGTTAGAGCACTACTACCACATACTGTTTGAGTTCAATTGGTACAGCATTCTCACTAATTTACAAGGCACGCCTCAAAATATGTTAATAATCCAGCAACTCTTTCCCCCCCCACAATGCAACATAATTTCCAGAATACTGCACTACATATACAACAAAACCACAATAAAGTACTTTATTGTTAAATTGTATTGTAATAAAATTGAATATGTAATTATATTTTACTGCAGCATACCAATGAATATTTGGTGTTTTATATCACTTGCACTTGTAATGCCCTTAACAAAGGTGTCTAAACTGGCAATGACTACAGGGAAAAACAGATCAAAAGGACATGGCTAAACACTAGTGAAGTTAGGTTTGATACCAGAGCTCAGAGAAATGCGTTGAATTCGCTAAGCAGCTAACTTCGAAGCAGTGTGCCGATGCACGTATGACTTCATCAGAAGTACGTCATCAATGACGTCTGAAGCTTCATTTGATCAAGTGCTTTTTCAAACTGTGTGTTGCAAAATACGAGATCCCACTGATTGCACCATGGTTCTAGTGCCTTCTTCCATTAAAAGCTGCATTCAAACACCGAACTTACAAATATATAGTTAGGAGTTTGTCCATCAAATTTCACTTGACTGGTATCTTTAGCAGGTAGAGTAGGGTACTATGGAACATTCAGGGATGTGAGGGAACGTACGGCCCAGTACATCACCGGGGCCAAGCTTCCTGCCATTCAGGACCTCTATACCAGGTGGTGTCAGAGGAAGTTCTTTAAAATGGTCAAATACTCCAGCCACCCTAGTCATAGACTGTTCTCTCTGCTACCGCACGGCAAGCGGTACCGGAGCGCCAAGTCTAAGTCCAATAGGCTTCTAAACAGCTTCTACCCGCAAGCCATAAGACTCCTGAACAGCTAATCAAATGGCTACCCAGAACATTTTATTTTATTTTATTTGATGAGGTCGAATCCCGTTGAAGGAACAGTATTTAAAAAAATGTTTATGTGAAACCACACTTTCTGCACTGTTGTTCAAATAATTGGTTTTAATTAGTATAGTATAACATTCTGTCTTAAGCATCCTAAATAACACCATAGATTCAGTTAAAAAAATTGTAAACTTGAAGGGAAAAAAGTGAAGCATGATGTAAACCTGGTATTCTGCTCGAAAATAGGCTACTAAAGCCAACGACTTGCCGCTGTGCCACAAAGTTTTAATGAAAACTAGATATTCACATGCTGCTATTTATTGCTGACCAGCAGAGTTCACTAATGTGCATTTTGAGCATACAATGAAAGTCAGAGTAATTAACAATTGTTTGGCACATTTTTAGGTTTGAGACTTTCTGCCACTGATCTGTTTCCTACACATATTCAATTGTTAGGAAACTACTGCCACATTTCACTTAAATTGGTACAGCACTCTCACTGACAGGTGCAACAAATATAGCCTCTTACAAGGCATGCCTCAAAATTTGTTATTGAGCCAGAAACAACAATACCATGCATCCACTACTGTTCAAAAGGTTTTTGGCGGTACAAAAATACGGTATGATACTGTGTTCTGTGATGTACAGCTTTCTCACTTACGAGTGCAACAAATATAGCTTCTTACAAGGCACACCTCCAAATATGTTAATGAGCCAGACATTCTTTTCCCGTCCACAACATTTTCCCACAATGCACCATAATTCACAGTATGCTACTGTAAATATACAGCAACATTTTACAGCAGTGTAGCGGAATGCCATTGAGCCCCCATAATGCATTGCTCTTTACAGTACTGCACTGTACTGTAATGTAGAATTACAGTAGCTAACCGTATATTTCTGGCTGTAAAGTTACAGAAATTTGTTACAGTGTAGGTGGTGTGACGGAGATGTGTAACTCAGGTGTGTGTGTGTGTGTAGGGGTGGTGTGTATGGGTGGGATGCTGTTCCAGTCCTGTGTGTCGTCCTGTGGCCGCTCGTGCCGCTCCCTCTCCAGCGGAGAGACCTGTAACCATGACGACTGTGCTGAGGGGTGTGGCTGCACAGAGGGCAGTTACTACGATGACGTAAGACAACGCTGCGTTCAGCCGTAAGACTCCGCCCTCTTACACATTATCACCTAACATGCATCTTGCCTGGCTATCCAAACCCCTTGCTTCGGTAAAACACTATGCCACGTCCATGGACGTTAGTTTCTTGTCCGCAATTAGTCTGGATCTTAGTATCTCCACGATGATTTCTGGAACGCAAACCCATTCTAACCGTTCTGATTGTTCCCAGAAACCGATGGGTGGGACCAGAGCCAGAACCCACGTTTGTAAAGCAGCATTTAGAAAATTCATCATAGGCTTTGATACCCGATTGCTTAGAAATTATTAAATCGCTGTTGACTTTGTTTTGTACAACAACCCAAATTTTGACATCACCACAAACGACTTCAATGATGGCACTCTCAGACTGAAGTATGTAGCAAACATAGAGCAGTGGAAGAATTCAGTTTGAGTCGTCAGGCACGTATACACCATAATCTTGATCAAAGCACATTATCATCATCATCATCGTCAAACACATAGGACTTGACCCTTCCATCATCCTCTCCTCTTTTCTCTCTCAGGTCTCAGTGTCATTGTTACTCTATTGGCGGGGTGTCCCAGCCAGGAGAGGTGTCCTTCAGCGCCGCCGGCCCTTGGTAAGCAGACACACACACACTAACCCTGCTACAAAGAGGGTTCATAGAGAGGTTATAGAGAGTTCACTTCACAGACATAACACCCTTTAACTTCTCTGGGATATTTGGGACACTAATGTCCCACTTGACTAAAGCCAGTAAAAATCCAGAGCGCCAAATTCAAATAAATGACTATAAAAATCCAACTTTCATGAAATCACACATGAAAGACACCAAATTAAAGCTACACTTGTTGTGAATCCAGCCAACATGTCTGATTTCAAAAAGGTTTTACGGCAAAAGCACACCAAACGATTACGTTAGGTCAGTACATAGCCACAGAAAAACACAGCCATTTTCCAGCCAAAGAGAGGAGTAACAAAAAGCAGAAATAGAGATAAAATGAATCACTAACCTTTGATGATCTTCATCAGATGACACTCATAGGACTTCATGTTACACAATACATGTATGTTTTGTTCGGTAAAGTTCATATCCAAAAATCTGAGTTTAGGCGGGACGCTACTGTCTCACTTGGCCAAAAGCCAGAGAAAAGGCAGAGCGCCATATTCAAATAAATTACTATAAAAATCAAACTTTCATTAAATCACACATGAAAGATACCAAATTAAAGCTACACTGGTTGTGAATCCAGCCAACATGTCAGAATTCAAATAGGCTTTTCGGCGAAAGCAAACGATGCTACTATCTGAGTTAGCACCATTGTAAACAAAGAGCGATAAGCATATTTCAACCCTGCAGGTGCGACATAAAACGCAGAAATAAAAATATAATTCCAATATTTCCCATAAACATCACAAATGGTCCTTTTGTTCGATGCAATTCCGTCGATATATATCCAAAATGTTAATTTATTTGGCGCGTTTGATCCAGAAAGACACCGGTTCCAACTCGTGAAACATGACTACAAAATATCTCAAAAGTTACCTGTAAACTTTGCCAAAACATTTCAAACTACTTTTGTAATACAACTTTAGGTATTTTTTAACGTAAATAATCGATAAAATTGAAGACGGGATGATCTGTGTTCAATACAGGATTAAAACAATCTGTAGCATGCTTTCTGGTCACGTGCCTCTATCTAACAGTACACAACAAGTGACCCTGATTCAAAATGGCCGTACTTCTTCATTACACAAAGGAAAAACCCTCAACCAATTTCTAAAGACTGTTGACATCCAGTGGAAGCGGTAGGAACTGCAAGAAGGTCAATTAGAAATCTGTATTCCCAATGAAAATCCATTGAAAAGAGAGTGACCTCAAAAAAAGAAAATCTGAATGGTTTGTCCTCGGGGTTTCGCCTGCTAAATAAGTTCTGTTATGTCACAGACATGATTCAAACAGTTTTAGAAACTTCAGAGTATTTTCTATCCAAATCTACTAACAATATGCATATCTTATCTTCTGGGGATGAGTAGCTGGCAGTTGAATTTGGGTATGCTTTTCATCCAAACGTGAAAATGCTGCCCCCTATCCTAGAGAAGTTAAACAATCTCACTGATTGGTAACGTTAGAGCTCTGAAAAATGTTTATTCTCTTTCTCCCGCTCTGTCTCCCATCAATAGCCTTTGCAGGAATGGAAGGATGGAGTGTGTACCAGAAGAAAGAGGTAAACCAACCATCCCTCTCCTATTCAGGGCGGCAGGTAGCCTAGTGGTTAGAGCATTGTGCCAGTAACTGAAATGTTGTTAGATCAAATCCCTGAGCTGACAAGGTAAAAATCTGTCATTCTGCCCCTGAACAAGGCAGTTAACCCACTGTTCCTAGGTCGTCATTTGTTCTTAACTGACTTGCCTAGTTAAAAAAGTGTTTTTATTTTCCTCTCCATCCATCCATCCATCAACAAAGCTCTGTTTCTGAATGACTTCTGTCTTTGTGTTTTAGAGCCGGAGCGAGGCCAGTGTCCGGAGGGAAAGGTGTTCCACGGCTGTTCTGAGCCCCAGGGGGTCCAGGGGGTGGTGGCTTGGCGAGGAGGTGTGGCCTGTGAGCTCACCTGTCGGAACCTGATGTTGAACCTCACCTGTCCTCCCACCACGCCCTGCATATCTGGCTGTGTCTGCCCACCTGGGTAGGGTGTGTGTCTGTGTGTTAGTTTAACTCTTTTAAAAAAACTAGAGTCGATTGGCGCACCCTTCAAACTAATTAACATGATAACATGATAAAAAAATCAGTCTGTTTAAGTTAGAAATATCAGTTTTTTTGTATGGGCTGCGTCTCAATCCAACACATCCTCCAATGTCGGCCTTCCGCATCTGCTGTGGAAAGTGGCAGAGCTATAGTGCTGTTTGTCAGACCTGGAGACATCCCGAAAATCGGTCTTCTCACAAAAAAATGTCTGTAGCATCCGAACGGTTTGGCCTAAAACACTATGGAAAGATAAGGCTCACGAAGATGATGGTGTTCTCCGTTTTGTAGCATCCAAACCGTTTAGGGTACAAACTAATATCAGGGGAGGGGAGACTCGTTCTATGACCGCCACAAGTGTCACAGGACTCGTCCGAAGGCAACCCTAAAATTCCAAATCAAATAGCTAAATTATCCATCTTAAAACAATTCTGTATGTTAGCTTAAAATTACCCCCCCCAGGCTTAGATTTTTAACACAGAAAAAAGTACTTTATTAACACACACATGCTTGAGCCCTGATTGTTGTAATGGTTCTACCTGACTCTGTGTGTGTGTGTGTGTGTGTGTGTGTGTGTGTGTGTGTGTGTGTGTGTGTGTGTGTCGAGCAAACTGTTGTGTGTGTGTGTGTGTGTGTGTGTGTGTGGTGTGTTGTGTTGTGTGTGTGTGTGTGGTGTGTGGTGTGTGTTGTGAGTAGCTAGTTTCTGCACCGTGGGGAGTGTTACTACCCAGAGAACTGTCCCTGTGCCTGGCTGGGCCTGGAGTATCTGCCAGGAGAGACTGTCGACACCCCCTGTTACAGATGGTAAGACCCCCCATACCTCCCTTAAAGGAATACTCGACCCAAAAGCAATATTTTGGTATTTGTTTCATCAGTCCATTATTGATATAGTCCCAAAATGTTTTGCATGTCAGAAATAGCGTTTTCAAAATATACAGTATAACTTTCATAATACAGAAATACAGCCGGTATGATGCACATTGCCTCAGTACTGGTACTCCTTGTACAGTATATAGCCTTGTTATTGTTATTTTATTGTGTTACTATTTCCTTTTTTAATTTAGAAAATATTTTTCTTACTTTTTAACTCTGTATCGTTGGGAATGGGCTCGTAAGTAAGCATTTCACTGTAAAATCTTCACATGTTGTATTCGGTGTATGGCACCAATACAATTTGATTTGATGCCGGCTGTATTTCTGTATTTTGAAAGTGATATATCTTGAAAACTTGATTTCTGACATGCAAAACATTTTGGGACTATATTAACAATGGACTAATGAAACAAATACCAAAAGATCGTTTTTTGGTGTATGTTTCCATTAAGGATTGTTAAATGCTGTTAACATGAAAATATAATAGAGCACTAGTATCCTAAATATTGTTCAAATGCTCAATTGTGTTTCATTTACTGTCTTCTCTTTGTCTTTATTTTTGTCTGTATGTTTTCTCCCCCTCTGTCTATCTATCTCTCCCTGTCTCTGTCTCTCTCCAGTGTGTGTCACCGGGGGTATTTTAACTGTAATTACTCTCCGTGTCCGGCAGTATGTACGGTCTACAGCGACAGACACTACCACACCTTCGACGGCCTGGAGTATGACTACCACTCGGACTGTCAGGTCTACTTACTCAAGGTGTGTGTGTGTGTGTGTGTTTTTTTTTTATGAACCTTTATTGAACCTGGGAAACCCACTAAGACCAGAGTTTCATTTACAATGTTGCCCTGAGAACAGCAGTTCAAGCAATGTGAGCAACACATTTAAGCAGGATCACAACACAATTACAGTTACATAATTTCAAATAAATTACTTTACATTCAAAAGGGCAGTAGAAACAAATACATACAATCAATCAATACAAGTGCAGTTTTCATAGATTTTTTATTTTTCTTCCCTAAATTCACCTTTTGGGACCAAAGAATAAAGTTTTAGAGTGACCTGTAGGTCATCCAGGACGGCGGGACATAGTACCTGAAAGCAGTCTTCCCCAACTCAGAGGAGACCCGTGGAACCTCTAGTACCAACCACTCTAGAAACTGAGTCTTATAGTTACTAGATTTCCAATTTAGAAGTGAGGTGAAATAGTATGGGAGTTTCTGGAGAAGTGCTTTATATATGAATAATAGCTAATGTTGGGCCCTTCTGGTAGTCAGAGTCTCCCAGCCAACAGAACTATAAGAAACAATGATGCGTACAGAAATTATCACCAGTGGTAAAACGCAAGGCTGAGTGATAGACTGAATCTAGAGGTTTTAACACAGAGTGTTGCTTGAACAATTTTCCTCCTGTTTTCAAAAGTGAGACAATATTTTTTTATTTACATGAAACCAATCTTTACTCGCATCGTTTTGTCAGCTTATCAATATGTGTTTTAATGGATAACTTATCCAAATACCTACATACTTATAATGCATGTCTAGCTCAATTTGAGCTCCTGTCAAGGTACAGATACAGGTCTTTAGGATCAATTTTACAAGAGCTGGAGACATAAACTTGGTTTTATCAACATTTAACACTAATTTAAGATTGGTGAGCGATTCTTGAATTGAATTAAAGCCAAGCAGAAGGTGGTGAATGGCTTGCTGCACTGAGGGGGCACGGGAATAAATATCTGTGTCATCCACATAGAGATGTAAGCCCCAGTTAGGGCAGCGCAGTGCTGTTTCCTACCTAGTGCATTAACTATGTAATTTATGACTAGAGAAGCAGCCGAGATGGTGCTGTGTCCTGGCCTAAAGCCTGACTGGTTAGTATTCAGGATACATTTTCTATCTGAAATGGACCGCAGCTTACCAAGAGTTCTAATATTTTCACTAAACATGAAAGTTTTGAAATTGGGAAATAATTATTAAGATTGCAGGGATCACCACCTTTATGGAGCGGGAGAACAAGGGTTGCCTTCCACGCCTTAGGAATAGTAACCAAGAGAATGGATTAGAGGTCGACCGATTATGATTTTTCAACGCCGATACCGATACCGATTATTGGAGGACCAAAAAAGCCGATACCGATTAATCGGCCGATTTTTTTTTCTTTATTTGTAATAATGACAATTACAACAATACTGAATGAACACTTATTTTAACTTATTATAATACATCAATAAAACTATTTAGCCTCAAATAAATAATGAAACATGTTCAATTTGGTTAAATAATGCAAAAACAAAGTGTTGGAGAAGAAAGTAAAAGTGCAATATGTGCCATGAAGAAAGCTAACGTTTAAGTTCCTTGCTCAGAACATGAGAACATATAAAAGCTGGTGGTTCCTTTTAACATGAGTCGTCAATATTCCCAGTAAGAAGGTTAGGTTGTAGTTATTATAGGAATTATAGGACTATTTCTCTCTATACGATTTGTATTTCATATACCTTTGGATATGGGATGTTCTTATAGGCACTTTAGTATTGCCAGTGTAACAGTATAGCTTCCATCCCTCTCCTCGCCACTACCTGGGCTCGAACCAGGAACACATCGACGACAGCCACCCTCGAAGCAGCGTTACCCATGCAGAGCAAGGGGAACAACTACTCCAAGTCTCAAGCGAGTGACGTTTGAAACGCTATTAGCGCGCACCCCGCTAACTAGCTAGCCATTTCACATTGGTTACACCAGCCTAATCTCGGGAGTTGATAGGCTTGAAGTCATAAACAGTGCAATGCTTGAAGCATTGCGAAGAGTTGCTGGCAAAACGCACGAAAGTGCTGTTTGAATGAATGCTTACGAGCCTGCTGGTGCCTACCATCGCTCAGTCAGACTGCCTATCAAATCATAGACTAATTATAACATAATAACACACAGTAATACGAGCCTTAGGTCATTAATATGGTCGAATCCGGAAACTATCATCTCAAAAACAAAACGTTTATTCTTTCAGTGAAATACGGAACCGTTCCGTATTTATTCAACAGGTGGCATCCATAAGTCTAAATATTCCTGTTACATTGCACAACCTTCAATGTTATGTCAAATTACGTAAAATTCTGGCAAATTAGTTCACAACGAGCCCGCGGCCCAAACTGTTGCATATACCCTGACTCTGCGTGCAATGAACGCAAGAGAAGTGACACAATTTCACCTGGTTAATATTGCCTGCTAACCTGGATTTCTTTTAGGTAAATATGCAGTTTAAAAATATATACTTCTGTGTATTGATTTTAAGAAAGGCATTGATGTTATATGGTTAGGTACACGTTGGAGCAACGACAGTCCTTTTTTGCGAATGCGCACTGCACGATTATATGCAACGCAGGACACGCTAGATAAACTAGTAATATCATCAACCATGTGTAGTTATAACTAGTGATTATGATTGAGTCAGTGATTGTTTTTCATACGATAAGTTTAATGCTAGCTAGCAACTTACCTTGGCTTCTTACTGCATTCGCGTAACAGGCAGGCTCCTCGTGAGGCAGGTGGTTAGAGCGTTGGACTAGTAAGATTGCAAGATTGAATCCCTGAGCTGACAAGGTAAAAATCTGTCGTTCTGCCCTGAACAAGGCAGTTAACCCACCGTTCCTAGGCCATCATTGAAAATAAGAATGTGTTCTTAAAAACTTCTTATGGCTGCAATCCCGTTAATGGGATGATATGACAACAGCCAGTGAAAGTGCAGGGCGCCAAATTCAAAACACAGAAATCTCAAATTAAAATTCCTCGAACATACATGTATCTTATACCATTTTAAAGGTAATCTTGTTGTTAATCCCACCAAAGTGTCCGATTTCAAATAGGCTTTTCAGCGAAAGCACCACAAACAATTATGTTAGGTCACCGCAAAATGACAGACAAACACAGTCATTTCCAGCCAAAGACAGGTGTCACAAAAAGCAGAAATAGAGATAAAATTAATCACTAACCTTTGATGATCTTCATCAGATGACACTCATAGGACTTCATGTTACACAATACATGTATTTTTTGTTCGATAATGTGCATATTTATATCCAAAAATCTTAGTTTACATTGGCACCATGTTCAGAAATGCCTCCAAAATATCCGGAGACATTGCAGAGAGCCACGTCAAATAACAGAAATACTCATCATAAACTTTGATGAAAGATACATGTTTTACATATAATTAAAGATACACTTGTTCTTAATGCAACCGCTGTTTCAGATTTCAAAAAAACTTTACGGGAAAGCACACCATGCAATAATCTGAGACGGCGCTCAAATATAAATAACATTAATCCGCCATGTTGGAGTCAACAGAAATAGGAAATTACATCATAAATATTCCCTTACATTTGAATATCTCATCAGAATGCACTCCCAGGAATCCTAGTTCGACAATAAATTGTTGTTTTGTTCGATAATGTCAATTATTTATGTCCAAATAGCTGCTTTTGCTAGCTCGTTTAGCACACATATCCAAACCCTTGTGCAAGTGACGCATAACGTCGGACGAAAACTTCAAAAAGTTATATTACAAGTCGAATAAACTGCTCAAACTTAGTAGAGAGTCAATCTTCAGGATGTGTTTATCATATATATCCAATAACATTCCAACCGGAGAATTCCTTCGTGTCTGTAAAAGTTATGGAACGCAAGGTGATATCATGAGAATGCGCGTGACCAGGAACTGCAATCTGCCAGACCACTGACTGAAACACTTCCCACGGTCCCACATTTACATACATTTAACATTACATTTAAGTCATTAGCAGACGCTCTTATCCAGAGCGACTTACAAGTTGGTGCATTCACCTTATGATGTCCAGTGGAACAACCACTTTACAATAGTGCATCTAACTCTAAGGGGGGGGGGTTAGAAGGATTACTTTATCCTATCCTAGGTATTCCTTAAGAGAGTGGGGTTTCAGGTGTCTCCGGAAGTGGTGATTGATTCCGCTGACCTGGCGTCGTGGGGAGTTTGTTCCACCATTGGGTGCCAGAGCAGCGAACAGTTTTGACTGGGCTGAGAGGAGCTGTACTTCCTCAGAGGTAGGAGCGAGCAGGCCAGAGGTGGATGAACGCAGTGCCCTTGTTTGGGTGTAGGGCCTGATCAGAGCCTGAAGGTACGGAGGTGCCGTTCCCCTCACAGCTCCGTAGGCAAGCACCATGGTCTTGTAGCGGATGCGAGCTTCAACTGGAAGCCAGTGGAGAGAGCGGAGGAGCGGGGTGACGTGAGAGAACTTGGGAAGGTTGAACACCAGACGGGCTGCGGCGTTCGGATGAGTTAGGGGTTTAATCGCACAGGCAGGGAGCCCAGCCAACAGCGAGTTGCAGTAATCCAGACGGGAGATGACAAGTGCCTGGATTAGGACCTGCGCCGCTTCCTGTGTGAGGCAGGGTCGTACTCTGCGAATGTGTAGAGCATGAACCTACAGGAACGGGTCACCGCCTTGATGTTGGTTGAGAACGACAGGGTGTTGTCCAGGATCACGCCAAGGTTCTTAGCGCTCTGGGAGGAGGACACAATGGAGTTGTCAACCGTGATGGCAAGATCATGGAACGGGCAGTCCTCCCCGGGAGGAAGAGCAGCTCCGTCTTGCCGAGGTTCAGCTTGAGGTGGTGATCCGTCATCCACACTGATATGTCTGCCAGACATGCAGAGATGCGATTCGCCACCTGGTTATCAGAAGGGGAAAGGAGAAGATTAATTGTGTGTCGTCTGCATAGCAATGATAGGAGAGACCATGTGAGGATATGACAGAGCCAAGTGACTTGGTGTATAGCGAGAATAGGAGAGGGCCTAGAACAGAGCCCTGGGGACACCAGTGGTGAGAGCACGTGGTGCGGAGACAGATTCTCGCCACGCCACCTGGTAGGAGCGACCTGTCAGGTAGGACGCAATCCAAGCGTGGGCCGCGCCGGAGATGCCAACTCGGAGAGGTGGAGAGGAGGATCTGATGGTTCACAGTATCAAAGGCAGCCGATAGGTCTAGAAGGATGAGAGCAGAGGAGAGAGAGTTAGCTTTAGCAGTGCGGAGCGCCTCCGTGACACAGAGAAGAGCAGTCTCAGTTGAATGACTAGTCTTGAAACCTGACTGATTTGGATCAAGAAGGTCATTCTGAGAGAGATAGCAGGAGAGCTGGCCAAGGACGGCACGTTCGAGAGTTTTGGAGAGAAAAGAAAGAAGGATACTGGTCTGTAGTTGTTGACATCAGAGGGATCGAGTGTAGGTTTTTTCAGAAGGGGTGCAACTCTCGCTCTCTTGAAGGCGAAGGGACGTCCAGCGGTCAAGGATGAGTTGATGAGCGAAGTGAGGTAAGGGAGAAGGTCTCCGGAATGGTCTGGAGAAGAGAGGAGGGGATAGGGTCAAGCGGGCAGGTTGTTGGGCGGCCGGCCGTCACAAGACGCGAGATTTCATCTGGAGAGAGAGGGAGAAAGAGGTCAAACACAGTAGGCAGTGTGAGCAGAACACGCGTGTCGTTTGACTTAGCAAACGAGGATCGGATGTCGTCGACCTTCTTTTCAAAATGGTTGACGAAGTCATCCGCAGAGAGGAGGAGGGGGGGGGGGGGGGATTCAGGAGGGAGGAGAGGTGGCAAAGAGCTTCCTAGGGTTAAGAGGCAGATGCTTGGAATTTAGAGTGGTAGAAAGTGCTTTAGCACAGAGACAGAAGAGGAGAATGCAGAGAGGAGGGAGTGAAAGGATGCCAGGTCCGCAGGGAGGCGAGTTTTCCTCCATTTCCGCTCGGCTGCCCGGAGCCCTGTTCTGTGAGCTCGCAATGAGTCGTCGAGCCACGGAGCAGGAGGGAGGACCGAGCCGGCCTAGAGGATAGGGGACATAGAGAGTCAAAGGATGCAGAAAGGGAGGAGAGGAGGTTGAGGAGCAGAAACAGGAGATAGGTTGGAGAAGGTTTGAGCAGAGGGAAGAGATGATAGGATGGAAGAGGAGAGAGTAGCGGGGGAGAGAGAGCGAAGGTTGGGACGGCGCGATACCCATCCAGAGTAGGGAGTGATGGGAAGTGTAGAGAGAGCAGAGGAAGGATACAAGGTAGGTCGGAGACTTGGAGGGGAGTTGCAATGAGATTAGTGGAAGATACAGCATCTAGTAAAGATGAGGTCAAGCGTATTGCCTGCCTTGTGAGTAGGGGGGAAGGTGAGAGGGTGAGGTCAAAAGAGGAGAGGAGTGGAAAGAAGGAGGCAGAGAGGAATGAGTCAAAGGTAGACGTGGGAAGGTTAAAGTCACCCAGAACTGTGAGAGGTGACCATCCTCAGGAAAGGAGCTTATCAAGGCGTCAAGCTCATTGATGAACTCTCCAAGGGAACCTGGGGGGGCGATAAATGATAAGGATGTTAAGCTTGAAAGGGCTGGTAACTGTGACAGCATGGATTTCAAAGGAGGCGATAGACAGATGGGTCAGGGAGAAAGAAGAAATGTCCACTTGGGAGAGATGAGGATCCCAGTGCCACCACCCCGCTGACCAGAAGCTCTCGGGGTGTGCGAGAACACGTGGGCAGACGAGGAGAGAGCAGTAGGAGTAGCAGGTTATCTGTGGTAATCCATGTTTCCGTCAGTGCCAAGAAGTCGAGGGACTGGAGGAAGCATAGGCTGAGATGAACTTTGCCTTGTTGGCCGCAGATCGGCAGTTCCAGAGGCTGCCGGAGACCTGGAACTCACGTGGGTCGTGCGCGCTGGGACCACCAGGCAGCGGCCACGCGGTGTGAAGCGTGTTGTGTGGTCTGTGCAGAGAGGAGAGAAGAGGGATAGACAGACACATAGTTGACAGGCTACAGAAGAGGCTACGCTAATGCAAAGGAGATTGGAATGACAAGTGGACTACACGTCTCGAATGTTCAGAAAGTTAAACTTACGTTGCAAGAAATCTTATTGACTAAAATGAGACAGTGCTGCTGAAGTAGGCTAGCTAGCAGTGGCTGCGTTGTTGACTTAGTTTGAAAGTGTAGCTGGCTAGGTAGCCTCGGTAACTGGCTAGGTAACCTCGACAATTACTCAAAACTACACAATTATCTTGACAGCAAAGACAACTATGTAGCTAGCTAACACTACACTAACCAAGTCGTTCCGTTGTAATGTAATAGTCTCAACAGTGCTGCTATTCGGTAGACGGTAGACGTTGGCTAGCTGGCTAGCTGCTGGCTAGCTAATTACTCTAAACTACACAATTATCTTGGATACGAAGACAGCAAAGACAACTATGTAGCTAGCTAACACTACGCTAATCAAGTCGTTCCGTTATGTAATAGTTTCTACAGTGCTGCTATTCGGTAGACGTTGGCTAGCTGGCTAGCTGTGGCTAGCTAGCAGTGTTTCCTACGTTAAGAGGGACGACAAATAGCTGGCTAGCTAACCTCGGTAAATTACGATAATCACTCTAAACTAAACTACACACTCTAAACTACACAATATCTTGGAAACAGGACAGCAAAGACAACTATGTAGCTAGCTAACACTACACTAATCAAGTCGTTCCGTTGAATGTAATAGTTTCTACAGTGCTGCTATTCGGTAGACGGTGGACGTTGGCTAGCTGGCTAGCTGCTGGCCAGATAGCAGTGTTGACTACGTTAGGACGACGAATTACGATAATTACGCGAAACTACACAATTATCTTTGATACAAAGACGGCTATGTAGCTAGCTAAAAAGAATTGCTAAGATCAGACAAATCAAACCGTTGTACTATAATGAAATGTAATGAAAAGTAATACTACCAGCGGTGCGAAGTGCGAAATGCGACCACGACCAAATTGCGGGCCCTTCCGACCACATCACAGTATACACTTCATTCACCGTTCTACCCACTGTTGACATCTAGTGGAAGGCGTAGGAAGTGCAAACAAATCCATATCTTCCTGGGATTTGAATAGACGATGAGTAGAAAAAACACCAGCCTCAGAATTTCCACTTCCTGTTTGGAAGTTTGCCTGCCATATGAGTTCTGTTATACTCACAGACATAATTCAAACAGTTTTAGAAACTTCTGAGTGTTTTCTATCCAATACGAATAATAATATGCATATATTAGCAACTGGGACTGAGGAGCAGGCAGTTTACTATGGGCACCTCTGGGCACCTTTCATCCAAGCTACTCAATACTGCCCCTGCCTGCAGCCATAAGAAGTTTAACTGACTTGCCTAGTTAAATAAAGGTGTAAAAAAATATATATATTAAACCAAAATTACCGATTTCCGATTGTTATGATTATGGCCCTAATTATAGCCCTAATTAATCGGCCATTCCGATTAATCGGTAGACCTCTAGAATGGATAGATAAAAAACATGTCAAGGGCTCCATAATCAGAGGTGCAGGAAACTGTTGAAGACACGGGTCAAGCATGTCTGCTCCAGTGTATTTTTTAACATCAATAGCTAAGAGAGCATCCAGAACATCCCTGGTAGTGACTTTCCGAAGAGAGAACAGTGGGTCACCATTTACAGTAACAGGCAAGTCTGATTAAACAGGGTTGCATCAGAGATTAGCTTGTATTATGTTCATGAACAGTATTTTCAGAGTTGTCCTTATTGCTGCTATTTCCCCTTTCAAATAAATGTCCTGCTGCAATAAAATGTTGGTTAAACTCGTCAGTTATTTCAGTTTTGTCTGCAATAGAATTGGGAGTTCAATAGAACCTCATTGGGCAGAAAGGTGTGGCTGCTTCTTTTTAGTGCTTTAACCTCTCTTGGGTACGTGAGAAGTTAGCGTCCCACCTCTTCAACAGCCAGTGAAACTGCTGGGCGCCAAATTCAAATACAGAAATACTCATTATAAAAATTCAGAAAACAAAACATATTTTACATAGGTTTAAAGATGAACTTCTTGTGAATCCAACCACGGTGTCAGATTTTAAAAAATGCTTTACGGCGAAAGCATACCTTACGATTATTTGAGAACATAGCCCACTAGACAAATCATTACAAACAGTAACCATCCAAGTAGAACAGTTAGACATGTCAGAAATAGAGATACAATTAATCCCTTACCTTTGATGATCTTCATATGGTTGCACTCAGCAGACATTAATTTACTCAATAAATGTTCCTTTTGTTCGATAAAGTCTCTTTATATCCAAAAACCTCCGCTTTGTTCGCGCGTTTTCTTCAGTAATCCACAGGCTCAAACGCAGTCAAAACAGGAAGACAAAAAAATCTAAATTGTATCCGTAAAGTTCATAGAAACATGTCAAACGATGTTTATATTCAATCCTCAGGTTGTTTTTAGCCTAAATAATCGATAATATTTCAACCGGACAATAACGTCGTCAATTTAAAAAGGTAAACAAGAAACGCAATCTCTCGGTCTCGCGCATGAAAAAGCTCTGTGACACTTTAGGTCCACTCATTCAGACTGCTCTTACTTCTTCATTTCAGAATACAAGCTAACAATTTCTAAAGACTGTTGACATCTAGTGGAAGGCATAGAAACTGCAATTTGAGTCCTAAGTCAATGGATACCGTAATGGCATTGAATAGAAAACTACAAAACCAACAAAAAAACTACTTCCTGAATGGATTTCCCCCAGGTTTTCGCCTGCCAAATCAGTTCTGTTATACTCACAGACACTATTTTAACAGTTTTGGAAACGTTAGAGTGTTTTCTATCCAAATCTACCAGTTATATGCATATCATATCTTCTGGGCCCGAGAAGCAGGCAGTTTAATTTGGGCATGCATTTCATCCAAAATTCCGAATGCTGCCCCCTACCCTAGAGAAGTTTTAATAGCCTTCCAAAACTTAGCTGGATTGCCACGAGGGTCAGATATGGAATTAATGAAATAGTTAGATTTAGCCCTTTTTATGGAAGCAGTAAATATATTTCTAAGTTATCGGAAGGTGAGCCAGTCAGCAGAGCTACCAGTGTGTCTGGCTTCAGACCAAGCTTTGTTCCTTAGCTGAATTAACTCATCAAGTTCAGGCGTGAACCATGGATTGGCTCTATCTTTCATTCTTAAAATCTCTTCATAGGAGCATGTTAATCAGATGCAGAGATAAACATACTAAAGAATTGTTCAAGGTCAAGTTCTGCTTCCGGAGTGTCATTAACACTAAGTAAGACTCAATGGTTAAGGTCATGTCAGAACCCTACTCATGGAAGTGTTTAAAACTTCTCTTAGCGATAAGGCGTGGTTGAGTTTTAGGCAACTTTGTGTTTCTGACGCAGACTTTGGGACAGTGGTCACTGAGGTCCCATAGCAAAGACACCACTAGTTAAGTATTTAGGAGGGTTATTTGTAAGTATGAAATCAATCAGAGTTGATTTAGCAGGATTCTCTACATTCAAACAAGTGGGCTCTGAAATCAGTTGGACTAAGTTCGGATCAGTACATGCTGATTTAAGACAATCAGACGAGGGAGTAAGCTAATCGAGACCCCCGATATCACTATTTCAGCGGCTATTAATGGAGCTAGTTGCTCCCGCTGTGGCGTAGGGAGGTCGATAGATCCCAGCAACATAGAAATTAACATTCTGAGAAATAACATTTATAACTAGTAGCTTAACTAGTAGGTCACCTTAAAGTTGTTTTTCACATAAATTGCTACACCGCCACCCTTATTTGTCCTATCACATCTGTAAACTTTTGAATCATGAAGTGCAATGGAATTATCATCAACAGAGCTTTTAAACCATGTTTCAGAGCACACTAAAATGTTGGGATTTGTATCCTGGACCCAAATGTCCAACATGTCCATCTTGGAGATAATACTTTGTACATTCATTTGCATTAGCTAAAGCCCGAGCCTTGTTTTAAAGTCTGCTGGAGAGTGTACAGTTGGAGACTAGCGGAGCAAACAGTACTAATGGGGGGAAATAGCTCAACAGGATTACTGATTTTAGCAGCCCTAGAACTGAGAGAATTTCTAACAGACCGTACACGGGACTGAGTAGTAATAACGTGAATTATCTAGGGGCTTGGGCTGTCAGAGAGTCACTGGGTTAGCGACTGTGCTATGTTTGAAGAGAGCCGCTGTGCTCCTCGGCCGTTTGTGTGTGTGTGCGTGCGTGCGTGTGTGTGTAGGCAGATTGGGATCAGGGAAAGGGGATCCAAGGAGTTTCTTTCATCTGGGAACGATTTTTAATTAGAGCGACTGAGGTAAGCAAAGCTGTAGCAACACACACACACACACACACCTGAGTAACACAAAGAGAGGCCTGTTCGCGGCAGACTCCCAGGGATATAAAATTAGAATGAGCAGGACGTTGGGACATTCCAGTTCTAATCAAGGTTCTGTGGTGGCTGGACTGGCAGCCATATTAGGTGTTCCATCTAATGCTGATCACATCACATTTCCCTGTTCTGTTGTCTATTCTTTTACCCAGGGCTATGAGCTGGGGTAACCATTAAGTCATCCGATCCTTCCGGAAACAGATATGCCTTTTAACTGACAGGTACACTAAGATACACTACATGACCAAAAGCTTGTCGAACATCTCATTCCAAAATCATGGGCATTAATATGGAGTTGGTCCCCCCTTTTCTGCTAACAACAGCCTCCACTCTTCTGGGAAGGCTTTCCACTAGATGTTGGAAACATTGCTGCGGCGACTTGCTTCCATTCAGCACAAGAGCATCAGTGAGGTTGGGCACTGATGTTGGGCGATTTGGCCTGGCTCGCAGTCGGCGTTCCAATTCATCCCAAAGGTGTTCGATGGGGTTGAAGTACTTCCACACCGATCTCGACAAAACATTTCTGTATGGACCTCGCTTTGTGCACGGGGGCATTATCATGCTGAAACAGGAAAGGGCCTTTGCCACAAAGATGGAAGCACAGAATTGTCTAGAATGTCATTGTATGCTGTAGCATTAAGATTTCCCTTCACTAGAGTTAAGGGGCCTATCCATGAACCCCCCCACAGGCCATTATTCCTCCTTCACCAAACTTTTCAGTTGGTACTATGCATTCGGGCAGGTAGCGTTCTCCTGGCATCTGCCAAACCCAGATTSTTCTGTCGGACTACCAGATGGTGAAGAGTGATTCAGAGAACTTGTTTCAACTGCTCCAGAGTCCAATGACGGCGAGCTTTACACCACTCCAGTCGATGCTTGGCATTGCACATGGTGATCTTAGGTTTGTGTGCTGACGTTGCTTCCAGAGGCAGTTTGGAACTCAGTAGTCAGTGTTGCAACTGAGGACAGACGATTTTTACGAGCTACGCACTTCAGCACTCGGTGGTCCCGTTCTGTGAGCTTGTGTGGCTTACCACTTCGCGGCTGAGTCGTTCTTGTTCCTAGACATTTCCACTTCACAATAACAGCACTTGACTAGGGCAGCTCTATGATGGTGCCATGTTGAAAGTCACTGAGCTCTTCAGTACGTGCCATTCTACTGCCAATGTTTGTCTATGGTGATTGCATGGCTGTGTGTTCGATTTTATACACCTGTCAGCAATGGGTATGGCTTAAATAGCTGAATCCACTAATTTGAAGGGGTGTCCACATACTTTTGTAATTATATAATGTATGTCAGCTCTTTTCATGACTTTGCTATCTGCATCGTTCAGTACGTTCCCTACCCTGAATGTGATGTTGCTACTGTAAATGTCAGAGTCCCCCAGAGGAGGAACAGTGAGCGCCAGGAATGCACTTTATCAGCCCTGGGGACAGACCTGCACACCACACACAGTACTCTTTCCCCAGAGTTTAGATGAAGTGCAGTCCATAGTAGCCCAGGATAAGGACTGCTCTCTCTCTTGCTCGCTCTCTCTCTCCTATCTGTCTCTCTCTCCAGAGTATAGATGGTGAGGTGTCCATCGTGGCCCAGAATAAGGATTGTTATCAGAGTGGGATCGTCTGTATGAAGATGCTGGTCATCCATGTTGGATTCACCAAGATTTACTTCAACGACAACTCAGGCCAGCCTGTGCGCATCACACACACACGCACACCAACCTTTCCCTTCTCACTCTAAAACCTGAAAGTCCATGAGCGCTCCCTGGTGTGCAGTACCAACCCTCATTTAGGGCTAGCTAGAAACTCTTACTGATCTGATAGCCGCTCTAAAAAACTAATTATTTGAGTTTATGTGTTTGGTACGTGTGACACTCCTGATGTGTTCTAACCAAGGTCTGGTCCGGTGTGGTTGTGTGTGTGTGTGTGTGTGTGTGTGTGTGTGTGTGTGTGTGTGTGTTCCCGTACTGTGTACTCCCTGTCAAACCATGATGCATCTCAACCTACGACTTCCAAAACCATCAAAAGTGTTGCTGATTGACACGATGATGTAGGGCCTGAGCACCAACGACAATGAGACAGGGAGGGTCAGTGACAACCTCAACAAGGACAAAGAAGCTGATCGTGGACTAACAGAAAACGGAGGGCCGAAGCACGCCCCCCTATTCAACGGGTCGCAGGGCTTTCAAGCTCTTCACTGTTTCACGTCACTAAAGAATTAATATGGTCCACCACACACCAACACAGTTCATGAAGAAAAGCACAAAACATGGCCTTTGCCCCTCAGAGGCTGAAAGATTTTGGCATGGGACCTCAGATCCTTTCAAAAAGTTCTACAAGCTAGACCATCGAATAGCATCTTGGACTGGCTGCTTCACCGCTTCATATGGCAACTGCTGGCATCCAACCACAAGGTGCTTTACAGAGGGCAGTTGCATTGCCTAGTACATTACTGGGGTCGAGCACCCCTGCCATCCTGTACCTCTATACCAGTGGTGTCAGAGGAAGGCCTAAAACTGTCAATGACTCCAAGCCCACCCAAGTCATTAGACTGTTCTTCTCTGCTTACCGCACGGCAAGTGACCGATGCACCAAGTCTGGAAACCAAACAGGACCCTGAAACAGTTCTTACCCCAAGGCCATAAGTATGGCTAAATAGTTTAACAAAATAGCTACCCAAGACAATCTCCATTGACCCTTTATGAACTAACTCTATTGACTCATCACATATGCTGCTGTGGCTACTGTTTACTATCTTATGCTGTTTGCCTAGTCACTTACGGCTAAAACCTATGTTGTTACATATCTACCTCATTACCTTTGTTCCCCTGCACATCAACTTCTAGTACTGCCGTACCCCGTGTATATAACGTTCCTTCATTGTTTATTTCTTCCTTGTGTTATTCTTTTTCTATTTTGTCTCTCTGCATAGTTGGGGAAGAGCCCATAAGTAAGCATTTTCACTGTTAGTCTACACCTCGTTTACGAAGCATGTTGGGAAATAAAAATGTGATTTGATCCCTGTTGTTTTTCCAGAGTTTAACCCACGTCTCATTGTTCTGATGTCCCATCATCCTATCACTCCCCTTTCAAACACACACAAACATGTCACTCATTCCTACCTACATTATTCACACACACTCCTAACCCACATCTAACCCCAATGACCTGGCCTCCCACTCTAAACCCTCACTTCACCCCCAGTTAGATATGACCTGGTTTTTAAAAAATGTAACATCTGACAACCTGTGTGTGTGTGTGTTTTTCATGTGTGTGTGTGTTTTTGGTGACAATGTGTGAGGTGATGTATCATGGTTCTATAGGAACTGCTTTGACTACCACGTTGTAACTGTAACCGAGGCGGAGACTGTGAGTGTCTTGTACGTCCAATTGCTTGCCTATGCCACACACCTGCTGTCAACACGGTGTCACTTGTGGTCTGGAAGAAAACCCCTCTGTTCGCCGTGAGTACAGGACACACATTTACACCACACAATGTGTGTCTGTTCCTCCGACAATTTCTCTCTGTCTGTCAGGCATAGTGTGCTGGGTCAGTTCAATTGCTCCTTACACGCCCCATGCACAACACAACATGCCAGTACCACAGGAAACTATAGAGTCCCCCCTCTGACCCTAAAATATTTATATCTGTCATCAAATGACCACAGATACATGTGACACACACACACACACATACACTCTTACACAATACCATGGTCTCTCTATGCCCTGCTTGATCTACACAGTATGTCTTGCTATGAAAGGCTACAGTACTATTCACATACTGTACATATGTGATGTTTGTATTTTTCTAAATGTTTTGTTTTTTTTTATACCTTGTTTTTTCTTTTCAAGCCTATGATTGTGAATACTACAACAAGGTCGTTTTGAACGCTAACCAAAATGACTCACAAAGGAACACCATTTTCAAAATCACACAAAAATACAAATACACACTATACAAACTGAGTACATAATATATTCACTCAACATTGAGAATATCCTCCACCTCTCTCTTCTCTCTCCCTCTCTTCCTCTGTAGAGTTAGGTAAGGACCGTTTTCGGTGGTCAGTTGCTGTATATAACGCTACAGTCTTCGGTGTAAAACAGAACCAGTGGGTCAGTGTTTCCCTAGTTAGGAGTTCGCAGGCGGGGCTGCCTCCCCCTGGGCTACTCTTCAAACTTCATGATTTCACAGCAGGACTACAGAAGGACCGCACATCACGTGGAGTCTCACAACCACCACACTCACACACACACACACACACACACACACACACACAACACACACCACACACACACACACCACACACACACACACACACACACACACCACCACACACCACAAACACACACAACTCAACTGCACATTTCAGCTTCACCATATGTTAAAACTCTGTATTACAGGTCTCCCGGTTGTGCCTCTCTGGATTTCAGCGAAGCGTCCTAACTACTTCCTCGTTGGTCTGAGCGTACTGGGCTGCGGTTTGGGCAGTGGACCAAGCAGGGGAGGGGTTTGGCCCACAGGGCTTTCCTTTCCTGACAGCACCAGGGGTTTCCTGCCTGGCCCACACCTCTTTCGAGCTGATTGGCCAGCCAGGAGTGTCTGACTCTTGACACCGCACGTCTGCACGAGGCTCAGAAATATGACAACTTTACAACTTCAAAGACCAGGCAGCTCCTTTACTCTGGAGGGTTAGATAGAAATACAAATTTCATATTACGACAGCACACACACAGTTTCTGTTTACTGTAGTTCTTATGTGTATGTTCACAGATATGTTTTGTGTTACAGGGAGAGCAGTACAATATGTTTGTGTATGTTTGTAATTACAGAGAGCAGTTTTTGTGATCCGTACCGGTTAGATGTTGTGCATGGCTGCTTTACCATGCATGGTGCCAGTCCGTGTGTCCGTAATGCAGCGACCCCCACTGCCCACACGCTGCCACTTCCTGCCCCCGTAAGAACACGCCTTAACATAGAAATGCACGCTTACAAACACCACAACTTACAAACATGGTTATTTACACTGTAAGGGCATGATTAATACCTCGCTTTTGAACGTTTGTCCTTTGTCTATATGTGTGTTCTGGCAGTGTGGAGGGCTGTTTCCCTCCCGCCCCAAAACCATGTTCTTTTGATGAGGTCCACCAGGAGATGTGTCTACACAGGGAGGACTGTGAGTAGAGTGTGCAATTCACACCAGGATCTTGTAAAAGTTTACATCGTTTTTAGAGTAAATGTATGTCTGTGTGTCTTTCCTCAGGTGTGTCCCTACCTCCCAACTCCTACACCCTTTACGCCTTTCGGTAAACGAACGACCACCACCCCAAACTACTACTGCTGGTAGGCCTACTCAGTTACTACTACTACATCATAGGACCACTACTAGTAAGTACCAGAACTACAACCAGTGCTGCCTCTACAACTGTTACTGGCACCCAGAGCCCCCACTACCACCCAGTACAGCCCACCTGAGGAGAGTTTCACTCCCACCCTACCCTCTCTCAGCTTTTCCCCTCTCCCCTTCCCCCCTTCTCTGCCCGCACCCTCCACCCCCACTGTGACTGAGGACACCCCTTTACTGCATAAGTTCTCTCCCTCCATCTTCCCCCTCTCCCTCCGCCACCATTACTAGGCAGCACCATGCGGGTCACGACCCCGACCTTGGACCCCTGCAGTGGTCACTAAGAGTAACTAGGGACGCCATCCCCTGACTTCCCCCAGCCTTCGGTAGTGACGAATCTACCACTCTCCTCTTTCTCTCTCCTGCTTCCTCCCTCTCGCTCCTCCCCCTCCTCCCCCTCCTACTACCCTCCAGCCCTGTCCAGCTCCCCCTCAGCTCCCCCTATCTCCTCCCCCAACTTTCCTTTTCCCTTTCCTCCCCCCTCTCTCCTCCACCCCCACTTCTGACCACCACAGAAACACCACCGTCCTGTTGCTACGCCCAACGGAGACTACTTCTTGTATTCCCAGTTCATTTATGGACACCTCCGTTACCATGTCCGACATTTCACCACCGAGACGACGGAGTCCATAACAACGGAAACAGCCACTAGCCAGACTCCTCTCATACACCGAGGCGTCAGGCAGCCGAGAAAAAGTGCTGGTCCCCCCTTCCTTCCTGCCCACCCACCCCCTGCACAGTAAAGAGCCCAATCAGTGAGAGACCCCAGTGTGTATGACATGATAAGAGGGCCGAGCATGCAGCCCTGGAGAACTCCCTTTGCCAGTAGCTTTGATCTCTCTGATCTCCCTCTCTTCTCGTCTCTCTTCTGTTCTCTCCAGCCCCCGGTATTTCCTACCGTGTTGATGAGTGCTGCAGAAACTGATCTGTTTTAACGGGAGCTGCTCCTCCATAACTCTTTCCTCCACTGTCGGTACAACACCTACTCCTCCTCGGCTGCTCTCTGCTGGCATGGGCGTCCTCCACCAAACACCGACCCCTGCTGCCCTCTCGCGCCCTGTAAGAACACACACTACTGTACATACACAAACCACACTACATACATACCAACACACACACATTTTACAGACATAACTGTGCCTTGTTGTGTGTTTTGCCTATCCGTGCATTGTGTGTGTTATAGTGTTTAGGTCGCTTTGCGTCTGTGATTGTTCAGACCGTGCGTGTTGATACGTTTGAGGTTAACAAATCGTGGCGCTGTATGATACGGCTCCTAACATCCTGGTCTACCTGCCCACAGAGAACATCAGAGAACAGTGAATAAATGCGGGCCTTACCAGCCAGGTACACACACACACACACAAGGCTAAAACACACACACAAACTCTCTCTGTTTTTAAAATACACTCGCTATTATTAAACTGTTCATAGGATGCCAGAAAGCCACCTGATTCTGATTGGTTTACCTTCTTGTTTCGAATATTTAGAGCGTCAACTCCATCAGACACCTGGAGTTTCCTTTTAATATCTAATCGTGATCATTACGATAATATATGGTTCATTATTACACTGTTTTACTTTGGGGACATCTTTCTCTCAGAGCCCTATTGGATGGAACGTCAAGGTCTGTGTTTCAAAGAAACTGAACATCACCACTCCCTCCTTACAGATCTCATCAACCGTCTTTGACGCCAAGGTGACTACACGACCCAAATCCTGACTGGACCACTGAACCATACTGATCGCATAACACTGTAGAACACAGCTCATGCTATATCTGTGTGTGTGTGGGGTATAACAAGGTGTCAAGTGAACCACATCAAGCGCGGGCTGCCTTTCTTCCCGCCAGGCTCTGTCAGTAGGAGGACACAGGCAGTATTGTACCTGATCACCACTCTGGAGAGTCAACATACAATTGGGTACCACAGCAACTGGCGATCATAGGGTGCTGCAATTACACCGCTCCCTCCAATACATTCTGCTCCTACTTGAGGCCTCTGTGGTAAAGGGAGACTCCATGGAGCTAGATTTGGCATTTACTCTAACGCTTCCATCCTTCATTGTCAGATTCAGGGATATGCGGTTTTGTTTTGAAGACTCACTAGAACATTGATTTAATGAACCTGGGAGAAGAGAGAACGTTTCGTCTCAGGACCCTGCCCTATTCCTGGCCTATTTCTCAGGTGTGTGCGGCATGTGGGCGTGGCACTTTGTTCATCCGTGCATGTTAGAACAAAGGTCGTAACAGTATATAAATAAAGTATCAAGTTTTTTAAATTGTGATCGAGAGTTGCGCCTCGTTCCTTCTCAATTGCTCATGCTATTATTTGGGTTGCACCTTGTTTCCAGGTGCGTCTTGAGCACCTTTTCTCCCTGCTGGGCCCAGGGGTGACTGGGTCGAACCCAGCTGATGACCTGCAAGCGCCTAACGGTGACGGGGAGGGAGGTGGCGGACCTGGGTCTGTTCCTGCAGGCCTGGAGGGGTTTCCACACCTCAGAGGACACGGATACATCAACGACGCCGGGGGACAATCTGTACCACTGGAGATGCTCCACCTGTCTCTCCATGCTTAGCAGAGACCTTTCACTTCCCTCCACAGGCAAGGTTCTCCAGAGCAGTTTCTGTTGATGTGATGTGGGGCAGGTGGGACCTCCACTATAAGCGCCCAACCAGTGTGACTTCCTGCAGCCTACGTAGCTTGGTCTGCTACACTTACCATAGTCTGCATTTATCAACTGGAACGGGACACCAATTCTGCCGTAAGGACCTCGTACACACACACACCAATACACACTACTACACACCACACATCAGGCACAGCTGGGTGATGTCACAACGGTATGTTTCTTCGGACTTTCTCATTGTGTCTGTGTGCGTGTGTGTGTGTGTCTGTCTGTCTGTCTTGTCTGTCTGTCTGTCGCTGGTCTGTCTGTCTGTCTGTTCTGTCTGTCTGTCTGGCTGTCTGTCTGTCTGTCTGTCTGTGCGCGTCTGTCTGTCTGCTGTGTGTGTGGTTGTGGTGTGTGTGTGTGGGTGTGGTGTGTGTTTGCGTGTCTGTACATGCTTGTGTGTATGTGGTGGGCGGGGAGTGTTGTGTGTTCTTTACGCGAACTCCGTGTGTCAGTGTGAGAGTGACTATGTGGTGAAGAGAGCGTGTGAAGGAGACCTGGGTAGACAGCCGTACGCCAAGAGAGAGTGTGCACTACTCTACAGTGACATCTTTATCCCCTGTCACAACGTGGTGAGTACACACACATACACCCACACACACACCCACACTGGGGAGTGGGTTATGGGAACGATTCTTATCTGCTCTCAGTAAACATGCTCTACTCTCAGGAGATATACACTAATGGACACACACGTACAGGGTTCAGGTTAAATGTGGGCGGCAGGTAGCCTACAGTCTTAGAAAAAAGGGTTCCAAAAGCGTTCTTTGGCTGTCCACATAGGATAACTCTTTTTGGTTTTAGGGGTTCTACCTGGAACCAAATAGGTTCTACCTGCAACCAAAAAAGGTTCTTCAAAGGGTTTTCCTATGGGGACAGCCAAAGAACCCTTTAAGGTTCTAGATAGCACCTTTTTTTCTAAGTGTAGCCGTTAGAGCATTAGGCCAGTAACCAAAAGGTAGCTGGTTGGAATCTCTAAGCCGACAAGGTGAAAAATCTGTTGATGTGCTCTTGAGCAAGGCACTTAACTCTAATTGCTCCAGTGTCACCAAGATAATGGCAGACCCTGGCCATGGTCCCACTCTCCAAGGGTGTCTCAGGGGGAGTTGGGATATGCAAAAAACAATTTCCAATTCAGATATTAATACACACTAGTATATGTGAAAAAGGACAAATATAAGCACCCACCAAATTATTATTAAATGTGTGCAGCCCTGGAAGGTGGGTTGTTGGAGGTTGTGTGCTCTTATTCCCTGAGCAGCCAACAGATGGTGCTGAATGACACCATCTGCTTACAAATTGAATAATAAAACAATAACAAGAGTGACCCTTATTAAGCTGACAGTTTTAGTAAGATAATGTATGTGAAGGTTTATTTTTGAAAATATTATTGTTTATTAGGTGTAGTTTGTTGTCATGACAAAGACTGCACACATGCACATGCATACCATGCATCTCTAATGTCTAATCTGAATAGGGCCATAAGCAAACAAGAAAATGCACATCCAGAGTGACGCTACTCATTGCCAGTGATTTTAATGCAGGGAACCTGAAATCTGTTTTACCAGCATGTCACCTGTGCAACTAGAGGAGACAAAACTCTAGAACACCTTCACTCCCCACATACAGGTGTGCCAAGCATGTAGCATCATACCCAAGAAGACTCGAGGCTGTAATCACTGCCAAAGGTGCTTCAACACAGTACTGAGTAAAGTGTCTGAATACTTATGTACCTTTTTTTGTTTTGTCATTATGGGGTATTGTGTGTAGATTGATGAGGGGGAAAAACGCATTTAATCAATTTTAGAACAAGGCTTTAATGTTACAAAATGTGGAAAAAGTCAAGAGGTCTGAATAATGTAGGCTAATGTTAACTAGCTGGCCTGGCGCATCGTTGCCCGTGAAAGGAAGTTAGGGTAGCGAGCAAGCATTTTAGCCAGTTAGCCAAGGACCAGAAAAACTAAAAGCGTGTATGACAGAGTCATACACCGTTTAGGCAACATGAAAGAGGAGAATGGCATTGGCGTTTCTCTATACAAAAGCGTGAAAGCCGTACAAACATGTTTTCTCACACTACACACACACACACACCACACACACACACACATCACCACACACACACACACACACACCACACACACACACACACACACACACACACACACACACACACTACACACACCAACACAGACGACACCACACACAACACACACACAACATAACCCAGGGTACGATGACGACAGACCACACCATATATAGCTTTACGAATGCTGGACTAAAACGTTTTGGGATAATATGTAGTTGTCAATGTATTAAATGTCTTCAAAATTCAAAAAGGCAACCTTCGCACATCTGATCAATCGAATTTGCAGTTGCGATAGGGGCAACAATTGAACCAAGCGCAAGTAGGAAAAAAAGTATTTAGATGCTTGCAAAATGCGGCTGGAATAGTGGAAGGCAACGCCTGTATTTCTTTGCCGGACTTGCAGAAAGGACGATAGCAGAGAGAAAAAACAAAAAAAAAAAAGAAGAATTGGAAGGAAGAAAAAGTAAAAAAGAGGCAAAAAAAAATAAGAATAAGATGTATGTCACCCACCTAAACCACAGTTGAAAAACTTTTTTACCCTAATGGCATTTTCCTCCTCACCTTTGGAGACCACCCATCTTCACCGCTCTATTTTTAAAATCTCACAGGCAGTTCAATTCAGTTCTTCCCCGTTTCGCTCACAACACTTACACAGCCCATCTCTGTCTGTGTCAAACTCGACAACAACTTCTCCCTGAATCTCCTTCAAAGAAGACCAGCGAGAGGAACACCGAAGGAAACCATCTTCTCTCCTCTGTTTATATTGCAGAACCACATTCCTGTTAAAGATTAAAGAGATCTCGTTGTTAAATACAGTTGAGGTGGTAATATGGCTTACAGGTTCATCTGCCTCACCTGAAAGCCCATTCTGGTGTGAAGCTGCTATAGACCACCAAGTGCTAAACTGTCAGTGTCTGGCGATAACATGGTTGAAATGCTTGAGTAACGTATGTGATATCAACAGAGAAGTATATATTTCTGGGTGATTTAAATATTAAACTGGCTTTCATCAAGCTGCCCACTCAGAGAAAAAACTTCAAACTTTGTAACCACGTGCCTGCAAACCAACCATACCTCTATGGTAGTTCAAGCATGCACAGGAATGAAAGGCAATCAATCTACCTTTAATATAATTGCAACACATCTGATTACATAATGGCTGCATTGCAGTATTGCTTGAAAGCAGTAGATAATCCAAGATCCACAATTAGTGATCGCGTAATAATCTATCAAGATATAGTAGGCACAATCTATAGGAAAACTCAGTATAGAGTTCCCAGAAAGCTGGGCCTAAATATAGTGGATCAAGGTCAATACACCAATATCGTTTCATATGTGATTTTGCCCCTTATGTTATTGATGTAAAGAATATATGTTTTGTCCCAGTCCGTGTGTAATGAGGACGACATATCAGACACTGCGCACCTTTGAGAGCAGTTTTATGAAATAATTGCTTATTTCAGTTGCGAATAAGCACGGTCAGCTGGGAAGCCGCGTTTCCCATTAAGAAAATGACTGTAAAAAACTTAAATCCCCTTGGGATTGAGGAGAATGAATAAGCGAATGTAATCGGATTTGGCGAGGCCATGTGACCGCAACGAGACAACAAGGATAATGAGCAAATAAGTTGCTGGCTGCCACTAAACGATTGGCATTTGAACTTACTGCCATAATTAAGAGATCATCGTGACATAAAAAGAAGACAGAAATCTAACTACCTATGAAGACAAGAACGATAACATTAAATAAAGAATGATCTAAGGTGGTAAATATGCGTATATGATGCACCTTAAATGAACCTCATGAGGAAAAAAGAAGACAAAGCTCACTCCATCATTATTTGAATCAGACAGTGCGGCGTCATTCATCACACAAAACCATCTGTTGAGTAATTGCCAACTACTTAAATAATTTTTTTCATTATGGCAAGATTAGCTAACTTAGCATGAAATGGGCAAGCAACGAAATCTGACCATACCACATCCAAGTGATATCTGACCAAAATGTATGAGTAAGATCTATAGGCGTGTGTAAATTTTGATAATGTAATAAAGTGCCGATGAAGAAGACAATGAAAAAACAAAAAATGTACTGCTCACAACCAGATAAACCACCGCCGTCTGACAACATTGGAGGAAATTAATTAGAGTATATAGCAGTCCTATTGCACATTATTCATATTTAGATCCACAGAATGATGTGTGCCCAGGCTGGACAGGAGCAAAAGTCATTCCGCTTCCTTAAGGAGTGATAATAGCCTCCCTTTGCTGGCACTTCTCAAATATCCAACCATTGCAGCCTGTTACCAAACCCTTAGTAAAACTTAGGGAAAATGTGTTTGACCACTATATATGTCAATCGTCCAGTACTTTTTCAAACTAGGTAAAACACAACACTTGAGTCATTCACGAACCGAGGATGTCAAGCATTTCATTCACAACTTATTGAAGACGAAGTGAACAAATCAACGAAGCACGTACCACTACAATACTGATATTGGCTGAGGAGAAAACATGATGACAAAAAGATTGAGGCTGCTTTGAGCTATCAGACGTTCCAGATGCGTCTTATTCTATCAATTTATCCGAATCACTAGTTCTAGTTGGCAAAAAACTTGTGTCTAAGGCCTATTAATCTAACCCCTGCCTATATTGTGCGCATTAAAGTAGTTTAAAAGTTTACCTTTATGCGTGAACAGAACACAAAGGGTGTTTCTTTTAATGGAGTCTATTGCTTCCCAACATCTCACCCCATGGTAAAAGTCAAGTGATACTTCCCACGGCAGCTGTCTAGTGCCCACTATCCTTCCCTTTTATTCTATGAGATTGCCAAA
>NC_036866.1:28149186-28157874 GCF_002910315.2 Salvelinus sp. IW2-2015
CACACACACACACACACACACACACACACACACACACACACACACACACACACACATAAACCAGTACCATGGACAGCCACACCATATTTAGCTTACGATGTTTGGACTAAATCGTTTTTGGTATATTTTAGTTGTCAATGTATTAGATGTTCAAAATTCAAAAGGCACTCGCACATCTGAGCAATCTAATTTGCAGGTGCATGGCAACAATTGAACAAGATGAAGGAAAAAGTATTAGATGTTGAAATGGTGCTGGAATAGTGGAGGCAACGCCTGTTTTCTTTGCGACTTGCGGTAACTCTCCGTGGTTCTATATCAATAGTTGTTTAGTAGTCTGAAAATGTGGGAAACATTCATTTGCTTGACCATGCTGTAGGTCATGTAAGGGTTTGTGACATGCAATATGTTTTGTGGACTTCATCGGACAGATGAAACAAAGATGTGGTTGAATTTATTCTGACACTGTGTCTTCTTATTGTCTCAGCTATAGACCTATAAATCACGGTGTCAAGGCATATGAACTAACAGGTTATAGAACAAACAACGCAATTATCACAACACATAGGTTTTAATATGGCTTATTCCCCTGGCATTCCTTCCCCGTTGATTTTACCCACTCACTTAAATCTTCAACAAAAAGGGTCAGATGACAATTAGGGGAAAGAAAAAATAAATCTATTGAAGCCTAGGACTGAACACCTCCCTCTGCAATTGGATCCTGGACTTCCTGACAGGCCACCCCCATATGGTGAGGGTAGGCAACAACACATCCGCCACGCTGACCTTKAATACGGGGGCTTTCAGGGGTGCGTGTTTTGTCCCGTACTGTACTCCCTGTTCAACCATGATTGCATCTCAACCTACGACTCCAAAACCATCAAAAGTGTTGCTGATGACACGATGATGGTAGGCCTGATCACCAACGACAATGAGACAGGGAGGTCAGTGACAACCTCAACAAGACAAAGAAGCTGATCGTGGACTACAGAAAACGGAGGGCCGAGCACGCCCCCATCAACGGGTCGAGAGCTTCAAGCTCTTCACTGTTCACGTCACTAAAGAATTAATATGGTCCACACACACCAACACAGTCATGAAGAAAGCACAACATGGCCTCTTGCCCCTCAGGAGGCTGAAAAGATTTGGCATGGGACCTCAGATCCTCAAAAAGTTCTACAGCTATACCATCGAGAGCATCTTGACTGGCTGCTTCACCGCTTCATATGGCAACTGCTTGGCATCCAACCACAAGGTGCTACAGAGGGCAGTGCATATGGCCTAGTACATTACTGGGGTCGAGCACCCTGCCATCCTGTACCTCTATACCAGGTGGTGTCAGAGGAAGGCCCTAAAAACTGTCAATGACTCCAGCCACCCAAGTCATAGACTGTTCTCTCTGCTACCGCACGGCAAGTGGTACCGATGCACCAAGTCTGGAACCAACAGGACCCTGAACAGCTTCTACCCCCAAGCCATAAGTATGCTAAATAGTTAACAAAATAGCTACCCAGACAATCTCCATTGACCCTTTATGAACTAACTCTTTGACTCATCACATATGCTGCTGCTACTGTTTACTATCTATCCTGTTGCCTAGTCACTTTACCGCTACCTATGTGTACATATCTACCTCAATTACCTTGTACCCCTGCACATCAACTCAGTACTGGTACCCCGTGTATATAACGTTCCTCATTGTTTATTTCTTCCTTGTGTTATTCTTTTTCTATTTTGTCTCTCTGCATAGTTGGGAAGAGCCCATAAGTAAGCATTTCACTGTTAGTCTACACCTGTTTACGAAGCATGTGGCAAATAAAATGTGATTTGATCCCTGTGTTCCAGAGTTTAACCCACGTCTCATTGTTCTGATGTCCCATCACTCCTATTCACTCCCCTTCAACACACACAAACATGTCACTCATTCCTACCTACATTATTCACACACACTCCTAACCCACATCTAACCCCAATGACCTGTCTCCCACTCTAAACCCTCACTCACCCCCCAGGTAGATATGACCTGGTTCTAATGTACATCTGCAACCTGTGTGTGTGTGTGTTTTCATGTGTGTGTGTGTTTTTGTGTGTGTGTAGGTGGATGTATCATGGTTCTATAGGAACTGCTTGACAGACACMTGTAACTGTAACCGAGGCGGAGACTGTGAGTGTCTGTGTACGTCCATTGCTGCCTATGCACACACCTGCTGTCAACACGGTGTCACTGTGGTCTGGAGAAACCCCTCTGTCTGCCGTGAGTACAGACACACATACACACACAATGTGTGTCTGTTCCTCCGACTTTCTCTCTGTCTGTCAGCATAGGTGCTGGGTCAGTCAATGCTCCTACACGCCCGCATGCACACACACATGCCAGTACACAGAACTATAGAGTCCCCCCTCTGACCCTAAAATATTTATATCTGTCATCAAATGACCACAGATACATGTGCACACACACACACACATACACTCTTACACAATACCATGGTCTCTCTATCCCTGCTTGATCTACACAGTATGTCTTGGCTATGAAAGGCTACAGTACTATCACATACTGTACATATGTGATGTTGTATGTTTCTAAATGTTTGTACTTGTTTTTTCTTTCAGCCTATGATTGTGAATACTACAACCAAGGTCTGTTTGAACGCTAACCAAAATGACTCACAAAGGAACACCATTCAATCACACAAAAATACAAATACACATATACAAACTGAGCTACATAATATATTCACTCAACATTGAGAATATCCTCCACCTCTCTCTCTCTCTCCCTCTCTCCCTCTGTAGAGTTAGGTGAAGGACCGTTTTCGGTGGTCAGTGCTGTATATAACGCTACAGTCTTCGGTGTGAACAGAACCAGTGGGTCAGTGTTTCCTCTAGTTAGGGAGTTCGRAGGRGGGCTGCCTCCCCCTGGYCTACTCTTRAACTTCATGATCACAGCAGGACTACAGAAGGACCGCACATCACGTGAGTCTCTCTCTCACACACACACACACACACACACACACACACACACACACACACACACACACACACACACACACACACACACACAAAAATAAATACATCTCTAGTGAGCTTCACCCATATGTTAAACTCTGTATTACAGGTCTCCCGGTGGTCTCTCTGGAGTCAGCAGAGCGTCCTAACTACTTCCTCGTTGTGTCTGAGCGTACTGGGCTGCGGTTGGAGCAGTGGACCAGAGGGGAGGAGTTTGGCCACAGGGCTTCCTTCCTGCAGCACCAGGGGGTGTTCCTGCCTGGCCACACCTCTTTCGAGCTGATTGGCCAGCCAGGAGTGTTCCTGACTCTGACACGCACGTCTGCACGAGCTCAGAAATATGACAACTCTGACAACTTCAAGACCAGCAGCTCCTTTACTCTGGAGGGTTAGATAGAAATACAAATTCATAATACGCAGCACACACACAGTTTCTTTTACTGTAGTTCTTATGTGTATGTTCACAATATGTTTGTGTTACAGAGAGCAGTTACAATATGTTTGTGTATGTTTGTATTACAGAGAGCAGTTTTGTGATCCCGTACCGTATGATGTGTGAGTGGCGCTACCATGCATGTGCCAGTCCGTGTGTCCGTACATGCAGCGACCCCACTGCCACACGCTGCCACTTCCTGCCCCCGTAAGAACACGCCTAACATAGAAATGCACGCTTACAAACACACACTTACAACATGGTTATACACTGTAAGGGCATGATTAATACGCGCTTTGAACGTTTGTCCGTGTCTATATGTGTGTCTGGCAGGGTGGAGGGCTGTTTCCCTCGCTGCCCCAAAAACATGGTTCTTGATGAGGTCACCAGGAGATGTGTCTACACAGAGGACTGTGAGTAGAGTGTGCATCACACCAGGATCTGTAAAGTTACATCGTTTTTAGAGTAATGTATGTCTGTGTGTCTTTCCTCAGGTGTGTCCCTACCTCCCACTCCTACACCCTACGCCTTCGTAAACCGAACGACCACCACCCCAACTACTACTGCTGTTAGGCCTACTAGTACTACTACTACATCTAGGACCACTACTAGTAGTACCAGAACTACAACCAGTGCTGCCTCTACAACTGTTACTGCCACCAGAGCCCCCACTACACCCAGTACAGCCCACCTGACGGAGAGTTTCACTCCCACCCTTACCCCTCCTCGCTCCCCCTCTCCTCCTCCCCCTTCTCTGCCCGCACCCTCCACCCCCACTGTGACTGAGGACACCCCTTTACCTGCAGTCTCTCCCTCCATCTCCCCCTCTCCCTCCGCCACCATTACTAGCAGCACCACTGGGGTCACGACCCCGACCTTGACCCCTGCAGTGGTCACTAGAGTAACTATGGAAACGCCATCCCCTACTTCCCCCAGCCTGGTAGTGACCGAATCTACCACTCCTCCTCTTCTCTCTCCTGCTTCTCCCTCTCGCTCTCCCCCTCCTCCCCCTCCTACTACCCCTCCCCAGCCTTCCAGCTCCCCCTCAGCTCCCCCTATCTCCTCCCCCACTTCCTTTTCCCTTCCTCCCCCTCTCTCCTCCACCCCCACTCTGACCACCACAGAAACACACCGTCCTGTTGCTACGCCCACGGAGACTACCTCTGTATTCCCAGTCATTTATGACACCTCCGTTACCATGTCGACATCACCCCCCGAGACGACGGAGTCCATAACAACGGAAACAGCCACTAGCCCAGACTCCTCTCATACACCTGAGGCAGTCAGCATGCCGACAGTGCTGTCCCCCTTCCTCCTGCCCACCACCCCCTGCACAGTAAGAGCCCATCAGTGAGAGACAGTGTGTATGGACATGATAAGAGGGCCGAGCATGCAGCCCTGGAGAACTCCCTTTGCCAGTAGCTGATCTCTCTGATCTCCCTCTCTCTCGTCTCTCTCTGTTCTCTCCAGCCCCCGTATTCCTACCGTGTTGATGAGTGTGCAGAACTGATCTGTTTTAACGGGGAGCTGCTCCTCCATAACTCCTCCCTCCACTGTCGGTACAACACTACTCCTCCTCGCTGCTCTCTGCTGGGCATGGCTGTCCTCACCAACACCGACCCCTGCTGCCCGCTCTGGCAGTGCCCCTGTAAGAACACACACTACTGTACATACACACACACACTACATACATACCAACACACACACATTTTACAGACATACTGTGCTTGTGTGTGTTTGCCTATCCGTGCATGTGTGTGTATGTGTTAGGTCGCTGCTCTGTGATGTCAGACCTGCGTGTGATAACGTTTGACGGTAACAACGTGGCGCTGTATGATAACGGCTCCTACATCCTGGTCTACCTMCCCACAGAGAACATCATAGGAACAGTGAATAAATGCCCTACCAGCCAGGTACACACACACACACACAAGCTAAAACACACACACAAACTCTCTCTGTTTTAAATACACTCGCTATTATAAACTGTCATAGGATGCCAGAAGCACCTGATTCTGATTGGTTTACCTTTTCTTGTTTCATATTTAGAGCGTCAACTCCATCAGACGACCTGTGAGTTTCCTTTTAATATCTAATCGTGATCATTATCATAGTAATTATATGGTCATTATTACACTGTTTTACTTGGACATCTTTCTCTCAGAGCCCTAGTGGTGGAACGTCAGGTCTGTGTTTCAAGAACTTGAACATCACCACTCCCTCCTACAGGATCATCATCAACCGTCTTGACCGCAAGGTGACTATCACTGACCGCAACCGACTGACCACTGAACCATTACTGATCGCATACACTGTAGAACACAGCTCATGCTATATCTGTGTGTGTGTGGGTATACAGGTGTCAGTGAACCACATCAAGGCGCGGCTGCCTTTCTCCCGCCAGGCTCTGTCAGTAGAGGACACAGGCAGTATGTACCTGATCACCACTCCTGGAGGAGTCAACATACAATGGTACCACAGCACTGGCATCATGGTGCTGCAATACACCGCRCCCTCCAATACATCTGCTCCTACTAGAGGCCTCTGTGGTAAGACATCCATGAGCTAGATTTGGCATTTACTCTAACGCTTCCATCCTTCATTGTCAGATCAGGGATATGGGTTTGTTTTGAAGACGTCCACTAGCATGATTTAATGAACCTGGAGAAGAGAGAACGTTTCTCTCAGACCTTGCCCTATTCCTGGCCTATTTCTTCAGGGTGTGCGCATGTGGGCGTGCATTTGTTCATCCGTGCATGTTATGAACATAAGTGTATCCGTAACAGTTTTATAAATAAAGTATCAAGTTGTTTTAAATTGTGATCGAGAGTTGCGCCTCTTCCTTCTCAATGCTCATGCTATTATTTGGTTGCACCTTGTTTCACGMTGGTTGAGCACCTTTTACTCCCTGCTGGTGTGTCTCCCAGGGTGTTGTGACGGGAACCCAGCTGATGACCTGAAGCTGCCTAACGGTACGGTGGTGAGGGAGGTGGCGGACCTGGGTCTGTTCCTGCAGGCCTGGAGGGTCCACACCTCAGAGGACACGGAACACACACGACGCATCGGGGACAACTGTACCACTGGAGACTGCTCCACCTGTCTCTCCATGCTTAGACAGAGACCTTTCACTCCCTGCCACAGCAAGGTGTCTCCAGAGCAGTTCTGTGATGTGATGTGGGCAGGGGACCTCCACTATAAGGCCCACCAGTGTGACTTCCTGGCAGCCTACGTAGCTGTCTGCTACACTTACCAAGTCTGCATCAACTGGAGACGACACAACTTCTGCCGTAAGGACCTTGTACACACACACCAATACACACCAATACACAGACACATCAGGTCTGCATTAGCTGGTGATGACACAAATGTGTGTTCTTGCGGTGTGTGTGTGTGTGTGTGCGTTTGCGTGTGTGTGCATGTGCGTGTGTAGCATTGAGGTGTCCCCCAGGTAGGGAGTACCAGGCGTGTGTGTCGACCTGTACCACCCGGACCTGTCAGAACAGAGAGTTCTATGAGGAGACCACCTGCTCCCACATCAGAGAGGAGTGTGTGTGTCGCTCTGGAACCATCCTGCACCGAGCAGACTCCACTTACTGCGTCACAGAGGAGCAGTGTGGTGAGTATGTCAGCTCTATGTCAGCTGTATGCCAGCTCTATGTCAGCTGTATGTCAGCTGTATGTCAGCTCTATGTCAGTTGTATGCCAGCTCTATGTCAGCTGTATGTCAGCTCTTTGTCAGTGTATGTCTGCTCTAGTATGTCAGCTCTATGAGCTTGTGCTCTATATGACTCTTGTTATGGTTCTGCTTCTGTGTTTTTTAGAGTGTACTGATAATGTCTGTGGTGTCTGTATGTGTGTTTGTAGTGTGTACGGATAACGAGGGGTCTCCGCGGGCCCCTGGGGAGGTGTGGAACGGGTCATTGCGTGGCTGCTGTCTGTTCCGCTGCCTGGAGAACGGTTCTGTGGTGGCAGTAGAACCTGACTGCAGCTTTAGTCCCACTCCGCTGTGTGAGAGGGAGGGAGAGTACGTACTGGATGTCCTGGAAGAGGGGGCCTGCTGTCCCAAGAAGATCTGTGGTGAGGATACACACACACATGCATGCTTAGACACCTACATATACCATCGACTCTCTCTCTCTCTCTCTCTCTCTTTCTCAATTCAATTCAAGGGGCTTTATTGGCATGGGAAACATATGTTTACATTGCCAAAGCAAGTGAAATGGATAAACAAAAGTTAAATAAACAATAAAAAGTGAACAGTAAATATTACACTCACACAAGTTCCCAAAGAATAAAGACATTGTAACGGCCGTCTGAAGAAGAGGGAGTGGACCAAAGCGCAGCGTGGTAAGTGTTCATGCTTTCTTTATTAAAACWGAACACTAAATAACAAAAACAACAAAGAGAACGAACGAAACCGAAACAGTTCTGTCTGGTGCAGACACAAAACAGAAAACAACTACCCACAAAAACCATGTGGGAAAAAGCTACCTAAGTATGGTTCTCAATCAGAGACAACGATAGACAGCTGCCTCTGATTGAGAACCACACCCGGCCAAACAACAAAGAAATACAAAACATAGAAAATGAACATAGAATGCCCACCCAAGTCACACCCTGACCAAACCAAAATAGAGACATAAAAAACTCTCTACGGTCAGGGCGTGACAGACATGATGTCATATTATGTCTATATACAGTGTTGTAACATTGTGCAAATAGTTAAAGTAAAAAATGTCAAACAAATAATCATAAATATGGGTTGTATTTACAATGGTGTTTGTTCTTCACTGGTTGCCCTTTTCTTGTGGCAACAGGTCCCAAATCTTGCTGCTGTGATTGCACACTGTGGTATTTCACCCAATAGATATGGGAGTTTATCAAAATTGGATTTGTTTTCAAATTCTCGGTGGGTCTGTGTAATCTGAGTGAAATATGTGTCTCTAATATGGTTATACATTTGGCAGGAGGTTAGGAAGTGCAGCTCAGTTTCCACCTCATTTTGTGGGCAGTGTGCACATAGCCTGTCTTCTCTTGGGAGCCAGGTCTGCCTACGGCGACCTTTCTCAATAGCAAGGCTATGCTTACTGAGTCTTTACATAGTCAAAGCTTTCCTTAATTTTGGGTCAGTCACAGGGGTCAGGTATTCTGCCACTGTGTACTCTCTGTTTAGGGCCAAATAGCATTCTAGTTTGCGCAGTTTTTTTGTTAATTCTTTCCAATGTGTCAAGTAATTATCTTTTTGTTTT
>NC_036866.1:28158919-28223999 GCF_002910315.2 Salvelinus sp. IW2-2015
TCTCTCTCTCTCTCTCTCTCTCTCTCTCTCTCAGAGTGTAATCTGACCATCTGTGAGAGTGAGGCTCCGCCCTGTGAAAATGGGAACCGACTGGTGATTGGTTACAGTGCCTTGTCCTGCTGCCCAGAGTACCGTTGTGGTAGGTACTGAACCAAAAGGTAATAGCTTTAATCATTCACTGGTATTGTTAGGTGTGGTTTAATAACTGAGTCCTGTGATTGGTCTGTCTCAGAGTGCGACCCCCATGCCTGTCCCCCCGTCACCGCCCCTGACTGCAGAGAAGATCAGTTCCTCGTGGAGGTCCGTGAGGACAACTCCTGCTGTTACTCCTTCCTGTGTGGTAAGGTCAGACCTTCTACTGCTTCCTGGGTCGACCGTCTCCGTCCAACATTACTGTAGCTGGACTTTGGGTAGAAGTTGCCCTTAAGTAGAGGACCTACCCAAAAACAGTCAGTGGCCAATGGTGTGTGTGTCTTCTCTCTGCAGTGTGTGAGTCATGTATCGAGCCCGTGCCGGCCTGTTCCGATGGCGAGATATTAGCTGTGAATCTAAACACCACCAACAGCTGCTGCCCTCAATACCACTGTGGTAACACACACACATTATACTCTACACACTATACAAGCTGTACAGACACACACATACATGTACACATACACAGGGTTGATGTTTACAGCAGTGTTCTCTTGCGTGCAGTGTGTGARGTGAACCTGTGTCCTGAGTCGTCTCTGACCTGCTCTCCTGGCCTGTCTTTGGTCCAAACCACCCACCCTGGACACTGCTGCCCCGACCACCGCTGTGGTACACACACACACACAAACACACATTTTTGCACAGGCAATAGTTGCACACACACATCTAAATGCACACACATACCATCATGCCCAGAACTGTGTCTTTGAAAAATCTTGTAGTCCAAACAGAGCATGGTTCTAGGCCTCCAGTTCTGTAGTAAACAAAGTCTCTCTTCTTCTTTCAGAATGCCAGTGTGAGGACAGCTCTCTCCCAGTCTGTCAGGTGGTGAGTCAGTCAACTTCAGGAATATTCCTGTTTGTGTGTGCATGTGTGTGTGTTTTTGTGTGTGTCATAGTAACGTCTCTGGTCTCTCAGGGGGAGGTACAGGTGGAGGTTCCAGACAGCAGAAGCATCTGTGGCTGCCCCCGCTACACCTGCAGTAAGTACACACACATACACACACACTATGCACAGACACACCCTAGGCTACTAACCCCTGACCCCTGACCTCTGTGTGTAGAGAAGGCAGAGGTGTGTGTGTTCCAGGGAGTCACGGTGCTGGGGCCAGGGCAGAGCCTGATTCAGTACTATGAAGGAGAGCTGTGTTACACCGTTCACTGTCTGACACACCGTGACACACACACCGGATACTACGCCATGGACGTGTCCGCTGTCAACTGCTCTCGGAAGTGTGGCCCGGTATGTCTCTCTCCCTCTCTCTCACACAGACTCCAAACTTCCATCCTGATCAGAGTTACGTAAACCCTTCTGACTTCTCCCCCCCCCTCCTTTCTGACTCCTCCCCCCCGTCTGACTCCCCCCCTTCTGACCTCCCCCCTTCGACTTCTCCCCTCCTCTACTTCGTCGCCCTCCTTCTAACTTCTCCCCTCCTCTGACTTCTCCCCCTCCTTCTGACTTCTTCCTCTCTGACTTCTCCCCCCCCTTCTGATTTCCCCCTTCTGACTTCCTCCCCTCCTTGACTTTTCCCAGCCTCTGACTTCTCCCCACCTCTGACTTCTCCCCTCACTCTGACTTCTCCCCCCTTCTGATTTCCCCCCCTTCTGACCTTCTCCCCCCTTCTGACTTCTCCCCTCCTGCTGACTTCTCCCCCCTTCTGATTTCCCCCCCTTCTACTTCTCCCCTTCTGACTTCTCCCCTCCTCTGACTTCTCCCCCCTTCTGATTTTCTCCCCCCCTCTGACTTCTCCCCCTGACCCCCCCCACCCCCCCCCCCCCCCCCCACCTCTCAGCACCAGCTTTACGTAGCATCATCAGATCCTCAGGTGTGCTGTGGCTCCTGTAAGAACGTCTCCTGTTCCTTCAACATCCACAACAGAACCATTGAGGTCTTCACTGTGGAGAACACACACACACACACACACACACACACACACACACACACACACACACACACACACACACACACACACACACACCACACACACACACTCACACACATCACACACACCACACCAACACACACACACACACACACACACACAACACCACACACACAACACACACACACAAAGCACACCTTCACACACACACACACACACAGCCTAATACTGCCAAACAGACACAAATAATCTACCTAACACACAGGAAAATCCTGGATGGATAACGTTGACGGTGTGTGTGTGTGTGTGTGTGAACAGGCGGGGAGCTCCTGGGTGGATAACTGTACACGGTACGACTGTGTGGAGACGGCAGGGGGAACCGTGGTGCTGGCCTCAGGGGTGGTCTGCCCCCCCTTCAACGACACAGAGTGCACTCAGGTACACACACACACACACACACTAACATTCACACACAATGAGGTCTGTCTGTAACCTTTCTTCAATCATTGCAGAATGGGGGCGTGGTCCAGAGCTATGTGGACGGCTGTTGCAGAACGTGTAAGTGACCGATCACATTTGCTTCTCATATGCTTTCAGCTGTCAATCACAGGGGTGGGCAGGGCGTTGCCTGGCAACGGTTGGGCTTATTGGCTGACTGGTTGGGGGGTGTGGCCTGTAGCAGCGTAAAGCAGAGTAAAAGCTTGTGGTTGGCTGGCAACAACCAGCATGAATCACTACACTACCCATCAGCCTCTGCTGTAGAGGTGGTCCTAGAGCTGCCTGATGGTCCTGATACACTGTCATGATAATATTGAAGAAAGATTTTACTGTTGATTGGAAAATATTTTTATTTAGTGGATAAATTATCATAACCCACAGTTATCTGGAGATTAACAGCATGCAAACAGTGGTCCGTCCTACCACTCAAATGTTCTTTTACACTCAATGATGCTAATGATAAACTGTAGCTAAACAGACTCTCTAAATCCTTAAAGTACTTTTTAGATGTCCATAAGAGGAAGGCAGTTTGTATTTTAAGTGAACTGCAGTGGTGGAAAAAGTATCCATTTGTCATACTTGAGTAAAAGTATAGATACCTTAATAGAAAGTTACTAAAGTAAAAGTAAAAGTCACCCAGTAAAATACTACTCGAGTAAAAGTTTTAAAGTATTTGGTTCTAAATATACTTAACTATCAAAAGTAAATGTAATTGCTAAAATATACTTAAGTATCAGAAGTATAAATAATTTCCAATTCCTTCTTTTAAGCAAAGCATATGGCACCATTTTCTTGTTTTTAAAGTGTATGGATAGCTAGAGGCATACTCCAACACTGAGACATCATTTATAAAAGATGCATTTGTTTTTAGTGAGTCTGCCAGATCAGAGACAGAAGGGATGACCACGTGTTGTCTTGATAAGTGCGTGAATTGGGCCATTTTCCTGTCCTGCTAAGCGGTCAAAATTAAGTACTTTTGGAAGTCAGGTAAAATGTATGGAATAAAAACTACATTATTTCTTTAGGAATGTAGTGAAGTAAAAGTAAAAGTTGTCAAAAATATAGTATTTTATAGTACTACTTAAGTTGTACTTTAAAATATTTTTACTTTAGTACTTTACACCACTGGTGAACTGTCCCATTAAACACAAATTGTGCATGTAAAGGTGAAGAACACAGATCCAGTCTGCTCTCCCAGTAATACAGCAGCTCTGCCTCCTTGTCCGCTTGCCTGCTCTACCAGTTTGGCCAATGGGAATGCTTGTTTTTGTTACATTTTGGCCAATGGTGATGCTTGGTGTTTAGTTTGGCCAATGAGAATGAGCCTTGGTGCATCAGCGTGTAGTAATCCTGAGTGTTTGGCCATCTGGCTGTCTTCCCCAGTCTCAGAGAACATTGTCTGGCTCCCATGGCTGTGCATGCCACTGCGCTGATTCCTCTGTGTGTTTTCAATGTGTTCTAAACCAACGTTAACCTGTGTGTTCTCCTATCGTTCTCCTGACGTTGTTGTTCCTGCCGCTGCTCCCAGGTTCTGGAGTCGGTGTTATACCGTTTACCGTTAACCCCGTAACCCCCACTGGTAGTACTAACTGTGACAAAGGTACCACGACCTCTCACCTTTCATCTTTAACCTCTCACCCCATAACCTTCACAGGTAGTACTAATTGTGACACAGGTACCACGACCTCTCATCCTTCACCTATCACCGTGTGTGTTTGTCTAGTCCTAACCCTACCACACCATACATATAAACTACAGGTCAAGGTTCACCTAACATTCCTCAGGACAAAACCCCATTCCAATGTGTCAACATGTTATTGCTGTGCTGAATCCTCTATGTGAGTAAGAATCCTCCCCATTCCTTCACATATACAGAGAGTTTGGCCAAGTGTAGAGCTGGACGCCATGTTGCTACCGCTCAACATTCCATCATCCCCCGCCCCTCTGCCCCCTGTGGCTTACCCCCGATTGGCTAGAGTGAGTTTAAGTTCAGGCCAGTGGCCAATGGGAGCTGGGTCTCTGGCATGAGAACTGCCCCCCAGTCAGCTGGCTGTCAATTAAACTGAGCCCCCGCTGCTAGGCAAAAGAGTCCCGCTCAATAGGCCTTTTACTGTGTGAATGACAGGACTCTGGGGGTGAAAGCTGTGTGTGTGCTTGCGTGTATCTCAGCGTTTTCTCTGTGTGCGTGTGTGTTTAGGTAAGGAGGACGGTAAGACGTGTAAGCGTGTAGCAATCCGAACCACCATCAGAAAAGACGACTGCAGGAGCAACGCACCGGTAAGAGAGAGACAGTAGCAATAAGACCGTTTTTTTATGGAGTATAACATTTTACCGCCCCTCTCTCTTTCTCTCTCTCTCTCTCAGTTGACAGTGTATTCGTGTGATGGGAAGTGTCCGTCTGCCACCATCTTTAACTTCAACATCAACAGCCACGCCCGCTTCTGTAAGTGCTGCAGAGAGAGTGGACTACAAACCCGCTCCGTCACCCTCTACTGCTCACGCAATGCTACTCTGGTGGACTACAGCTTCCAGGAACCTTTAGACTGCTCCTGCCTATGGAACTAAAMAGATCTACTGTAATCCAGGGCTAGGCAACTAGATTCAGTCGCAGGATAATTTTTATCGGAGAGGATGGTCGGGGGCATGGAAAATAATTATAATAATTTGTACACTGTACACAGGTACCTACACACTGAAGAAGGCTGTAAAGACGAAACATCTGTGTACGCTATCCCTGGTGCAGTAAAAACATGTAACACATTGAATAATGAAGTAAGCTTTATGCAACATATTTTTGAGTGTGAACCCATTACACCTCTTTGTTTGTCTGAATTCATAGGTTTTATGCACCAGCCAAGCTTCTGGGAGAGCGTGATGGTTCTCTTTTGATTAGTTACACTGCAAATTGACCAGAACTAAGCCAAAAAATAAATGGTTTTTGAAAATAACAATAATTTCATACATTGAGACACGTTTTTTTTTTTTTGTGGGAATACTTGGAAACATTTCCTAAACTAAACTCATTTTTACATGAATTCCTTGTGATTTTACAGTCTTTTTTAACGTAAAACGAAATTCTATCTACCCTGATCTAGTCGATGTGAGCTCCAGTATGGTAAACAGTAGGTTGGACGGAGGATGGAACAGAGGTTAGAGGTCAGACAGGTCAAGTGTCCAGGTAGGCGAGTTCTTTAGTCTTCCTTCAGTCTGTTGTTGAAGGGTGTATGCTGGCCTGTTSTAGTGACCCTGTCATTACAGATGTGTAGTGGTCAGATGTGTAGGGCTGTAACCTGTTCCTGCTGTATTATGATAACACTAGTCCTATCTGTACTGCTGTAGCCTGCTCCTCCTCATGTGTAACACTAGCTAGTCCTCTCTCGCTTTATAATGTTCAGATCAGTTGGTCCCAGCTGACAGGACTACGCTGATTTAGTACGTCAGTGATCTAGTTCTCTCCTGATGACTGAAATGTTTAATATGCCGCTAATATTTGTCGTAGAACAAAAAACATTCATTACAAATGTAAAGCTTTTATACAAAAGTATGAAGCATTGTGCCAGTAATCATACAGTATGTGCTGTGTTGTTTATTATGAAGCATTGTGCCAGTAATCATACAGTATGTGCTGTGTTGTTTATTATGAAGCATTGTGCCAGTAATCATATAGTATGTGCTGTTGCCATCACACAGATGTTACCAGTCAGAATAGAACAATAAAACACTCAACAGTGTCTGACTGACTGGTTGGTGTTTTTTTGCATGAATGAAAAACGTTCCATCCTCCTCCTCCACACACACACACTCCCCTGCTGACTCAGTGTGTTCAGTGCTGACGTGTGTTTGTGTTTCTCTGGCCTGGTAGTGTGTAATTATTGTGTGGGAGTCTGTGTAACAATGTGTGTGTATATACACTTGAGTGTACAAAACATTAGAAGCACCTTCCTAATATTGAGTTGCGCCCCCCTTTGCCCTCAGAACAGCCTCAATTCATGGACTCTACAAGGTGTCGAAAGCGTTCCACAGGGATGCTGGCCCATGTTGACTCCAATGCTTCCCACAGTTTTGTCAAGTTGGCTGGATATCCCTTGGGTGGTAGACCATTGTTGATACACACAGGAAACTGTTGAGTGTGAAAAATCCAGCAGTGTTGCAGTTCTTGACACACTCAAACCAGCTGGCACCTACTACCATACTCCGTTCAAAGGCACTTAAATCTTTGTCTTGCCCATTCACCCTCTGAATGGCACACATACACAATCCATGTCTCAATAGTGTCAAGGCTTAAAAATCATTCTTTAACCTGTCTCCTCTTCTCCTCTGAAGTGGATTTAACAAGTGACATAAATAAGGGATCATAGTTTTCACCTGGATTCACCTGGTCAGTCTATGTCATGGAAAGAGCAGGTGTTCCAAATGTTTTGTACACTCAGTGTATAATTACCATGTAATTAAACCATGTTAATGACACTTCGTCATCAGTAAAACACCAGTGACCAGGAAGAAGTGAAGTATTGAAGAGGCAGGAAACCACATTGATCCGTCATTGATTAGTAATTGATCAGTAAATTATTCATTTTTTTTCTCATTCTCCACAGACCACTAGCTCACATTCCAACTACTCGCTGTTCAGCTCTCTGGGTGTGCACACTCACTCTCTCTCATACACACACAGACTGTTTTGATCTGCCGTGTGGAACCCACAGCAGTGGAGTTGGTTAGCAAATCACTGCATCAATACAGCCCAGAAATTAATCGACTGAACATTGGGTGTGTGTGTGTGTGTCTGTGTGAGAAAGAGAGAGTGGTCCTGAATGCACTGGAGAATGAATCTGCAAAGAGACTGAGATGTATGGAATGTTGTCTATCTGGTCGACTTTAATTTCTTTACTTTCACCCTGTTCTTTCTCCCTATATCCTTCTCTCTCCCTCTCCTTCTCCCTCTCTCCTCGGGAGTTGCTCTCTGTGTGGCTGCAAGCCTGGTTGTCATAGTAACCGGCTCTTATCCCAACAAAGAGGAAAAGGCGGCAGGGCAGAAAAAATTGGGCTTAACGACACACACTGATTGAATTGCACTGTGCGTGTCTTCACACGAGGCTCTGCTTCTCGGAAAGCTGCTGTGGAGCGCTAAATTCAAAGTTGTGTTGCGTCACTGGGGAGGACTCCTCGGTACAGTTCAGCTGTGATTACACTCCTCCTCCTCTTATACAGAGTTCTGACAACCTCAGTCCTCACTGAAGCCACTGGACGTGTAGTTACCTCGCTCTTCGGTACATAGATGAGATATCCAAACAGCCAGGTTTTCTGATTCCAAAGCCATATTGATATTGGATGTATGCATGTTGTGGTACTATGTTTAGAGGATAGTGCATGCCACTCCTGTTGTGCACTGATGAGATGACCAGGCTTCCCCATGGATGGAAAGGTGCGTGTGTGGCTGCACACAGTTTCTAGCTATTAGTTTTAGGTGAAACAGTTATCTATCACAACACTCACTTAACAATCTGTCAAAGTTTCAAATGTGACACCTATAGTCTGAGCGATTTATAGAATGTCTATGTATAGAACGTCTCTCTTTTTTCCCTCTCACTCTCCCTCTCTTTCCAGGTGGTCAGTCTCTCTTGTGTCCAGTGCTCCGAGCCGGCGGTCGTGGTTGTTGAGGTTATGTTTGGCCTCTTCCCCTCCGGTCAGGATCCAGACTGCTACACTATTTTTATTTCACCTTTATTTAACCAGGTAGGCAAATTGAGAACACGTTCTCATTTACAATTGCGACCTGGCCAAGATAAAGCAAAGCAGTTCGACACATACAACAACAAATGATTACACATGGAGTAAAACAAACATACAGTCAATAATACAGTGAAAAATAAGTCTATATACAATGTGAGCAAGTGAGGTAAGGGAGGTGAAAGGCAAACAAAATATATATACAAATAAATAAAAATATAAAAAGGCCATGGTGGCGAAGTAAATACAATATAGCAAGTAAAAAAAAAAACACTGGAATGGTTGGTTTGCAGTGGAAGAAAGTGCAAAGTAGAGATAGAAATAATGGGGTGCAAAGGAGCAAAATAAATAAATGAATACAGTAGGTAAAGAGGTAGTTGTTTGGGCTAAATTATAGATGGGGCCTATGTACAGTGGCAGTAATCTATGAGCTGCTCTGACAGCTGGTGTAAAGCTAGTGGAGGGGAGAATAGTGTTTCCAGTTTTCAGAGATTTTTGTAGTTCTTCCAGTCATTTGGCACAGAGAACTGTAAGGAGAGGCGGCCAAAGAAGAATTGGTTTTGGGGGTGACCAGAGAGATATACCTGCTGGAAGCCGCGTGCTACAGTAGGTGCTGCTATGGTGACCAGCGAGCTGAGTAAGGGGACTTACTAGCAGGGTCTTGTAGATGACTGGAGCCAGTGGGTTTGGCGACGAGTATGAAAGCGAGGGCCAGCCAACGAGGAGCGTACAGGTCGCAGTGGTGGGTTAGTGTATGGGGCTTTGGTGACAAAACGGATGGCACTGTGATAGACTGCATCCAATTTATTGAGTAGGGTTTGTGAGCTATTTTGTAAATGAATCACGAAGTCGAGGATTTGGTAGGATGGTTCATTTACAAGGGTATGTTTGGCAGCATGAATGAAGGATGCTTTGTTGCGAATAGGAAGCCCAATTCTAGATTTAACTTTGGGTTGGAGATGTTTGATGTGAGTCTGGAAGGAGAGTTTACAGCTTAACAGACACCTAGGTATTTGTAGTGTGTCCACATATTCTAAGTCAGTAGCCGTCCAGAAGTAGTGATGTTGGACAGGCGGGCAAGGTGCAAGGCAAGCGACGTTGCAGACATGCATTTAGTTTTACTTGTATTTAAAGAAGCAATTGGAGGCCACGGAAGGAGAGTTGTATGGCATTGAAAGCTCGCCTGGAGGGTTGTTAGCCAGTGTCCAAGATAGGGCCAAGTAAGTATACAGAATAGTGTCGTCTGCGTAGAGGTGGATCAGAGAATCACCAGCAGCAAGACGCGACATCATTGATGGTATATGTCAGAGAAGAGAGTCGGTCCAAGAATTGAACCCTGTGGCCACCCCCATAGAGACTGGAGGCCCGGACAACAGACCCTCCGATTTGACACACTGAACTCGATCAGAGAAGTAGTTGGTGAACCAGGCGAGGCAATCATTAGAGGAAACCAAGGCTGTCGAGTCTCGCCGATGAGGATGTGGTGATTGACAGAGTCAAAAGCCTTGGCCAGGTCAATGAATACAGGCTGCACAGTATTGTTTCCTATCTGTATGGGCGTTAAGATATCGTTTTATGACCTTGAGCGTGGCTGAGGTGCACCCATGACCAGCTTCTGAAACCAGATTGCATAGCGGAGAAGTATGGTGGGATTCGAAATGGTCCGGTAATCTGTTTGTTGACTTGGCTTTCGAAGACCTTAGAAAGGCAGGGTAGGAAGATTAAATAGGTCTGTAAGCCGGTGTTGGGCAAAGAGTGTCCCCCCTTTGAAGAGGGGATTAACCGCAGCTGCTTCCACATCTATTGGGAATCTCAGACGACACGAAAGAGAGGTTGAAAAGGCTAGTAATAGGGTGGCAACAATTTTCAGCAGATAGTTTTAGAAAAAAGGGTCCAGATTATCTAGCCCGGCTGATTTGTAAGGGTCCAGATTTTGCAGCTCTTTTAGACCATCAAGCTGACTGTATTTGGGAGAAAGAGAAATGGGGAAGGCTTGGGCGAGTAGCAGAGGGGAGGGCAGTGCTGTTGACCGGGGTAGGGTAGGCCAGGTGGAAAGCATGGCCAGCCGTAGAAAAATGCTTTATTTGAAATTCTCAATTATAGTGGATTTGTCGGTTGGTGACAGTGTTTCCTATCTTCAGTGCAGTTGAAGCTGGGAGGGGAGGATGGTGTTCTTATTCTCCATGGACTTTACAGTGTCCCAGAACTTTTTTGAATTTGTGTGTTGCAGGAAGCAAATTTCTGCTCTGAAAAAGCTAGCCTTGGCTTTTCTAACTGCCTGTGTATATTGGTTTCTAGCTTCCTGAAAAGTTACATATCATCGGGGGCTGTTCGATGCTATGATGCAAGAACGCCATAGGATGTCTTTCTGTTGGTTAAGGGCAGTCAGGTCAGGAGAGAACAGGGCTATATCTGTTCCTGGTTCTAAATTTTTGAATGGGCATGCTTATTTCAAGATGGTGAGGAAGGCATTTAAAAAAATATCCAGGCATCCTCTACTGAGGATGAGATCAATATCCTTCCAGGAAACCTCGGCCAGGTCGATTAGAAAGGCCTGCTCGCTGAAGTGTTTCAGGGAGCGTTTGACAGTGATGAGTGGAGGTCGTTTGACCGCTGACCCATTACGGATGCAGGCAATTAGGCAGTGATCGCTGAGATCTTGGTTGAAAACAGCAGAGGTGTATTTGGAGGGCAAGTTGGTTAGGATGATATCTATGAGGGTACCCGTGTTTACGGAATTGGGTGGTACCTGGTAGGTTCATTGATATTTGTGTGAGATTGAGGGCATCAAGCTTAGATTGTAGGATGGCTGGGGTGTTAAGCATGTTCCAATTTAGGTCGCCTAGCAGCACGAGCTCTGAAGATAGATGGGGGGCAATCAGTTCACATATGGTGTCCAGAGCACAGCTGGGGGCAGAGGGTGGTCTATAGCAGGCGGCAACGGTGAGAGACTTGTTTTTAGAGAGGTGGATTTTTAAAAGTAGAAGTTCAATTGTTTGGGAACAGACCTGGATAGTAAAACAGAACTCTGCAGGCAATCTTTGCAGTAGATTGCAACACCGCCCCCTTTGGCCGTTTCTATCTTGTCTGAAAATCTTGTAGTTAGGGATGAAATGTCAGAATTTTTGGTGGTCTTCCTAAGCCAGGATTCAGACACGGCTAAAACATCCGGGTTGGCAGAGTGTGCTAAAGCAGTGAACAAAACAAACTTAGGGAGGAGGCTTCTAATGTTAACATGCATGAAACCAAGGCTATTACGGTTTACAGAAGTCATCAAAAGAGAGCGCCTGGGGAATAGGAGTGGAGCTAGGTACTGCAGGGCCTGGATTCACCTCTACATCACCAGAGGAACAGAGGAGGAGTAGGATAAGGGTACGGCTAAAAGCTATGAGAATTGGTCGCCTAGAACGTCTAGACAGAGAGTAAAAGGACGTTTCTGGGGGCGATAAAATAGCTTCAAGGAATAATGTAACAGACAAAGGTATGGTAGGATGTGAATACAGTGGAGGTAAACCTAGGTATTGAGTGATGATGAGAGAGATATTGTCTCTAGAAACATCATTGAAACCAGGTGATGTCATCGCATATGTGGGTGGTGGAACTGAAGGTTGGATATGGTATAGTGAGCAGGGCTAGAGGCTCTACAGTGAAATAAGCCAATAAACACTAACCAGAACAGCAATGGACAAGGCATATTTACATTAAGGAGAGGCATGCTTAATCGAGTGATCAAATAAGGGTCCAGTGAGTAGAGGTTGGTTGGGGTCACGGCGATCCAGACAGCTGGCCGGGTAGATGGCTATCGGTAGCAAGATAGCATAGGATGGAGGTCTATTTTTAGACACCTTGTGCGTTTCGCGTCGCGGTAGATTAGTGGGGTTCCGTGTGGTAGAGGGGATCAATCCAATTGGCAAAATTTAGTATAGTGACCCAAGAAAAAAAATTGTCCGATATACTTATTCAGATAGCAGCCGATAAGACAGCTAACGATTAGCGGGCCCCAGATGAGCTTTCAGGTAACGTCGCGACGGAGGTGCCAGTTGGATAACTCCCTCGGGCCAGATAACGTCGGCAGTCAGTCGTGAAGGCCCGGTGGGCTCCGCATCTGCAGCAAAAAAAAAAACAATCTCCTATAGAACAGCACAACCTCAGGGTCAGAACCCACCCACCAACAACCTCCATACAACCATCACCCACCTCACGGTCTGACCACACAACCACCGGACAACCACAAACATATCGCAACCACTAAACCACTCTCTGTTCCCGCCCTTCAGTTGTGGCTTGATCCTATTGGCCGCTCTGAGTGTTCGCTGACTGCAGGCTGCTGCTGCAATTGGCTGAGGAGCCAGTAGAAAGTGACATCACACTGAATGCTATAAAAAGAAACGCCACACTGGAGACTAAGACCTTTCATATTGGTGAACCTAACCTTGACCCCTGACCTCTATGGTCCTGTTATAGAACAGAATTTAACAGATAATGGATGAAAAGGAATTGGTTTACTGCTTCACAATTAGACTTGTGCAGTTGTAACAGGTTCATGTGTGTGTGTGTGTGTGTGTGTGTGTGTGTGTGTGTGTGTGTGTGGTGTGTGTGTGTGTGTGTGTGTGTGTGGTGTGTGAGTGGTGTGGTGTGTGTGTGTGTGTGTGTGTGTGTGTGTGTGCGTGTGTGCGTGCATTTGTGTTTGTTTATGTGTGCACTGTGTAGCTCCTGTCCCCCTCTCCTCTCTCCGTGTCGAGGTGACCACCACCAGTGCTTTGCTGTCCTGCAGCCTACAGAACCAACAGACCCTCACTGCCCTCAGTCTTCACAACCATGCACACCAAACACACACAAACTGAACACACACACACTGACCACACACACAACTCCTCGTACGCAGTGAGAGGCCTGGAGCCTGGAGCACACTACAGCATCACCCGGAGACTACACACCACCATGGAGACAGGTATATTTTTATATTTTTTCCCTTTATTTAAGCTGGGAGTCAACATTGAGACCAGGACTCTGCATATACAATTTCATGAGACAAAATCACTAATCTAATACAATATAAAACAAGTAAAATGCAACATAAATATTAAAGAAAAACAATTGCATTCCTGAATAAGAAGGATCCCAATCAGTATTTGAAATTGCTCGAGCAACACCAGAACATCCAATCGTAATGTATTTTGTAGTTGGTGCCAGCAATGAGGTGCTTTAAAACTAAAAGCGGATTTACCTAGTTCAGTGGAGACCCGAGGAACCTCAAGAGTTTGGTATCTCATATTTTAATCGTGAACTTAGGTGAGTTGGAAGCTTGTGTAGTAGAGCTTTGTAAACAAAACGGGAGTAATGAAGTGATCTACGGGACTTTAATGAGGACCAGCCAACCAGATTCAGATTCAGATCAACTTTATTATCCGACCAGGGGGAAACTCATTTGGTCATGTGCTTGAAAAGACAGTAGATAAAACATGACAACACAAAAACGACACAATAGAATTCAGTCAAAGTGCTATAACTCCACATTTAAAATGAAAGTGTAATATACTGTGTACACGAAGGACCAACAGACTATCTATTATACAGTCTAATGGCTGTCGGAATAAACCAGTCCCCATATTTATCTGTTTTGATTTTCCCCTTGTCCGGCTGCTGCTGTGACTGAATTTTAAGTGAAGGGGGTGAGTACTGTCCTGTAAAATGTTTTCAAGTTTTAGGAGGATGAGTTTTGTGTACAGGTTGATGGCTGAAGGTGTAAGAGTACAGTCGTGGCCAAAAGTTTTGAGAATGACACAAATATCAATTTCCACAAAGTTTGCTGCTTCAGTGTCTTTAGATATTTTTGTCAGACGTTACGATGGAATACTGAAGTATAATTACAAGAATTTCATAAGTGTCAAAGGCTTTTATTGACAATTACATGAAGTTGATGCAAAGAGTCAATATTTGCAGTGTTGACCCTTCTTTTTCAAGACCTCTGCAATCTGCCCTGGCATGCTGTCAATTAACTTCTGGACCACATCCTGACTGATGGCAGCCCATTCTTGCATAATCAATGCTTGGAGTTTGTCAGAATTTGTGGGTTTTTGTTTGTCCACCTGCCTTTTGAGGATTGACCACAAATTCTCAATGGGATTAAGGTCTGGGGAGTTTCCTGGCCATGGACCCAAAATATCGATGTTTTGTTCCCCGAGCCACTTAGTTATCACTTTTGCCAAATGGCAAGGTGCTTCATCATGCTGGAAAAGGCATTGTTCGTCACCAAACTGTTCCTGGATGGTTGGGAGAAGTTGCTCTCGGAGGATGTGTTGGTACGATTCTTTATTCATGGCTGTGTTCTTTTGTGAGTGAACCCTTGCTGAGAAGCAACCCCAACATGAATGGTCTCAGGATGCTTTACTGTTGGCATGACACAGGACTGATGGTAGCGCTCACCTTGTCTTTCTCGGACAAGCTTTTTTCCGGATGCCCCAAATAATCGGAAAGGGGATTCATAGAGAAAATGACTTTACCCCAGTCCTCAGCAGTCCAATCCCTGTACCTTTTGCAGAATATCAGTCTGTCCCTGAAGTTTTTCCTGGAGAGAAGTGCTTCTTTGCTGCCCTTCTTGACACCAGGCCATCCTCCAAAAGTATTCGCCTCACTGTGCGTGCAGATGCACTCACATCTACTGCTGCTATCCTAGGCAAGCTCTGTACTGGTGGTGCCCCGATCCCGCAGCTGAAGCAACTTTAGGAGACGGTCCTGGCGCTTGCTGGACTTTCTTGGGCGCCCTGAAGCCTTCTTCACAACAATTGAACGCTCTCCTTGAAGTTCTTGATGATCCGATAAATGGTTGATTTAGGTGCAATTTTACTGGAGCAATATCCTTGTCCGTGAAGCCCTTTTTGTGCAAAGCAATGATGACAGGCACGTGTTTCCTTGCAGGTAACCGTGGTTACAGAGGAAGAACAATGATTCCAAGCACCACCCTCCTTTTGAAGCTTCCAGTCTGTTATTTGAACTCAATCAGCATGACAGCGTGATCTCCAGCCTGTTCCTCGTCAACACTCACACCTGTGTTAACGAGAGAATCACTGACATGATGTCAGCTGGTCCTTTTGTGGCAGGACTGAAATGCAGTGGAAATGTTTTTTTGGGATTCAGTTCATTTACATGGCAAAGAGGGACTTTGCAATTAATTGCAAATAATCTGCTCACTCTTCATAACATTCTGGAGTATATGCAAATTGCATCATACAAACTGAGGCAGCAGACTTTGGGAAAATTTATATTTGTGCCATTCTCAAACTTTTGGCCACGACTGTAGTGTCTGCTGCAATCTTGTAAATGGTGTCACCATAGTCAAGAACTGCCAGGGGGGTTGACTGTATAATCTTTCCTGCTATTTAGGCAAGATCTATGAAAAAAAGAACAACACACATAGATGTAATTAACGTTGACTGCTATATGTCTGAGTTGACTATTGTCTCTCCTCAGCCCAGTGTCCTATTGGTTGGCTGGCGAGTGGAAGGAGCTGCTATTGTCACGGCTGTCGTAAGAAGAGGACCAAGGTGCAGCGTGGTGAGCGTACATACTTTTAATAGTAGATGTTGCCAACAAAACAATAAACAATACCAAAACAAACCGTGAAGCTTAAGGCTATGTGCCATCAAACAAAGTTAACCTCCCACAAACACAGGTGGGAAAAGTGCAGCCTAAGTATGGTTCTCAATCAGAGACAACGATAGAAAGCTGCCTCTGATTGAGAACCACACCTGGCCAAACACAAAGAAATACACAAACATAGACATAGAATACCCACCCCAACTCACACCCTGACCAAACCAAAATAGAGACATAAAAAGGATCTCTAAGGTGTGACAGTGACAGTACCCCCCAAAGGTGCGGACTCCGGCCGCAAAACCTAAACCTATAGGGGAGGGTCTGGGTGGGCATCTATTCCGCGGTGGCGGCTCAGGCGCGGGACACAGACCCCGCTCTACCACTGGCTCACCCCACTATGGTGGCACCTCTGGTGCGGGGACCCTCGTCGCCGACCCCGGACTGGGCCCTTCGTTGGGCCCCGACTGGGCCCTTGCGGCCCCGACTGGGCACCCTCGTTGCGGGCCCCGGATGAGCATCCTCGGGCGGCCCAGGACTGGGCACCTCGTTGCGGGTCCCGGACTGGCACCCTCGCTGCGTGCCCCGGACTGGGCACCCTTGTTGCGGACCCCAGACTGGGCACCCTCGCGTGGGGCTCCGGACTGGAGAATGTCACTTGAGGTCCGGACTGGAGAACGTCGCTGGAGGCTCCGGACTGGAGAACGTCGCTGGAGACTCCGGACTGGAGAACGTCGCTAGAGGCTCCGGACTGGGAAACGTCGCTGGAGGCTCCGGACTGGAGACCTTCGCTGGAGGCTTCGGACTGGAGACCTTCGCTGGAGGCTCCGGACTGGAGGCCTTCGTTGGAGGTTTCGTGCCATGACTCCTCACTGGAGGCTTCGTGCCATGGATCATCACTGGAGGTCTCTTGCCATGGATCATCACTGGAGGCTTCGGGCCATGGATCATCACTGGAGGCTTCTTGCCATGGATCATCACTGGAGGCTTCGGTGCCATGGATCATCACTGAGCTTCTGCCATGGATCATCACTGGAGGCTTCTTGCCATGGATCATCACTGGAGGCTTCATGCCATGGATCATCACTGGAGGCTTCGTGCCATGGATCATCACTGGAGGGAGGAGACGTATGGGTAGTCTGGTACGTTGAGCTGCCACAGGGCTCACCAGGCTGGGGAGACACATAGGAGGATTAATTCTAGGCGCAGTCACAGGACTCACCAGGCTGGAGAGACATACAGGAGGCCCTGTCCTAGGATACACTGGGCCGTGGAGGCGCACTGGAGGTCTCGAGCTAGGAGTCTGCATAACCCGTCCTGGCTGGATGGTTACTTTCGCCCTGCAGATGCGTGGCGCAGGCACAGGACGCACTGGGCTGTGCAGACGCACCGGAGACACAGTGCGCAGAGCCGGCGCAGGATATCCTGGGCCGAGGAGACGCACTGGAGGTCTGGAGAGCAGGGCTGGCACAACCCTTCCTGGCTGGATGCTCACCCTAGCCCGTCAGATGCGGGGAGCTGGAATGTAGCGCACCGGGTTATGCACGCGCACTGGAGACACCGTGCGCTCCACCGCATAACACGGTGCCTGACCAGTACGACGCTCGCCACGATAAGCACGGGGAGTTGGCTCAGGTCTCCAACCTGACTCAGCCACACTCCCCGTGTGCCCCCKAAWWWTTTTGGGGGGAGCTGCCTCTCGGGCTTCCTTGCTAGCCGAGTCCCTTCGTAACGCTGCCGCTCTGCTCTTGCTGCCTCCAGTTCCTCCCGTGGACGGCGATACTCCCCAGCCTGCCTCCAGGGTCCCTTACCATCCAGGATCTCCTTCCAAGTCCAGGAATCCTGGACACGCTGGGAAGTTCTGTCACGGCCTATCGTAAGAAGAGGACCAAGGTGCAGCTTGGTGGGCGTGCATACTTTTAATAGTAGATGTCGCCAACAAATCAATAAACAATACCAAAACAAACCGTGAAGCTTAAGGCAATGTGCCATCAAACAAAGTTAACTTCCCACAAACACAGGTGGGAAAAGGGCAGCCTAAGTATGGTTCTCAATCAGAGATAACGATAGACAGCTGCCTCTGATTGAGAACCACACCCGGCCAAACACAAAGAAATACACAACATAGAACATAGAATACCCACCCCAACTCACGCCCTGACCAAACCAAAATAGAGACATAAAAAGGATCTCTAAGGTCAGGGCGTGACAGCTATAGTGTGAGTAGGCAGAGCCTGTCATAGGGCGACACCCAGCAAACCTGTATGGGCGTGGCTTCAGGAGGTCACCTGGTAGACGTTAAAACAGAGACAGACCTCCTCCTCCTCTCCTCTCACCTGACCACACATAACAACCTGCTACTGCTCTGGACCGCTCTCAATGACAGAAAGGTAACACACACACATAAACGTGTGAGTGAGAGAAACGGGCTGTATTAGCATGAATGGTGTTTGTTTTTCTAAACAGGCAGACACACTAGTTTCCTCCTTACAGAGGATCGTGTTAGTCTGTGATTTAAAACTGATGACTGGGACATTCTTAGCGTGTCTGTCTGACACGAACACACACAAAATGTTTTTTTGTTGTTGTTTCTCTTCACAGGATAAGAGGTGGCCCCACTCGTCCGATGGCTCCTCCTACAACATGACTAGTGCTATGATATCATCATCGCTACCAGCCAATCAGACAGACTGTTTTGCCCTGCAGAAGAACTCTACTGGACCCGGCTACTTTCTTACGCCGTTCTTCTGCCACATCCTTTTACCCTTTATCTGTCACTGGGAAAGTATGCATTAATACAGTCAAAACCCAAGTAAGTATACACCCCAATACCTCTTTAGCACTGCCAGACACACTTTAACTATATCTCTCTCTGTCTCTCTTTCTCTCTCTCTGTCGCTCTCAGTCCCTCTCCTCCCTCGTTTGTTCACCTTTGACCTGCTGGACGTAACAGAGAGAAAAGCAGATATCCACTGGAGTGACATCACGTTCCTAAACTCCCAACACGCCCCCCAGCTCTATGTCCAATACAAAGATCAGGAGGAAGGGGAAGAAAATGGGGAAGAGGAGAAAGAAAGGGAGAAGAGAAGTGCAGGTCGTGTCCCAGTGTCCCTATTGTCCAGAGGGCTGAAGGTGCCAGGTCTGTCCCCAGGGAAGGTCTACTCTCTGTCCCTCAGAGCCTCTCACCTCACTGGGGCCGCTTGAAGCCTTGGGAACACGCACATCACTCACACACGGCCCCTTCCCCCTCGGACATCACCATTTGCAATGTGACAGCCAGTCAGATCACAGTAAGCTGGACGGCCCTAGACTCCCAGCATGCTGTGCAGTGGGGCTTCCTGGTTTGCTGGGGGGATGTAGCTTCAGGCCAGGAGAAGAGAATGGGCGTGGCCAGCAGTTCCAGGTAGACTGTGATTGGCGGACTGGAGGGGTTCAGGAAGTACAGGGTCAGAGTTAACTCCGTCACAGAACATGGTGTGGAAAGCTGTGGAGGAACTGACCATACACACTGGTATGAAACTGTGTTTGTGTAATTCTTTATGTGTGCTTCTGCGTGGTTGTGTGTCTTATAAATATATTGAGTGTGTGTTTATGTACAGTATATTGTGTTTCTGTACAGTATATTGACTGTGTGTGTGTTTGTAGGGGTGAGCGCCCCAGGTGGTGTATATGTTTCTAGCAGAGGGGAGAATCTGACAACGTGTTGGCCGACCCTGTCAGGTGCGTGTGTGTAGTTCTGCCGTCACCCAGCTGTGTGAGATAGGGCTTAGTAACAGAGTCGTCAGAAGAGATGCTTTGGGATCCAGCCCCTGGACATGGACATAACTATGAAGTCATCTGTCTTGACTGTCACCACACACTTATGGTACCTCTGTAGAGTGTGTGTGTGTGTGTGTTTATAACGTGCGTGTGCATGTATACTGTGTGTATGTGGTCGAGTATCTGTATAATGTGTGTGTATGTGGTTGAGTATCAAATCAAATTTCATATAGACTAAGAGTGAAATGCTTACTTAAGCAGCATTTTTTGGGCCCTTCCTAACAATGCAAAGAGAAAACGAGAAATTATAGAAAAGAATAACACCAGGAATAAATATCCAATGGGTAACGATAACTTCACTATATACACGGGGTACGAGGACCGAGTCAATGTGCAGGGGTACGAGGTAAATGAGGTAGATACAGTTGAAGTCGGAAGTTTACATACACTTAGGTTGGAGTCATTAAAACTAATTTTTCAACCACTCCACAAATTTCTTGTTAATGAACTATAGTTTTGGCAAGTCGGTTAGGACATCTACTTTGTGCATGACACAAGTCATTTTTCCAACAATTGTTTACAGACAGATTATTTCACTTATAATTCACTTTATCACAATTCCAGTGGGTCATGAGTTTACATACACTAAGTTGACTCTGCCTTTAAACAGCTTGGAAAATTCCAGAAATTATGTTATGGCTTTAGAAGCTTCTGATAGGCTAATTGACATCAATTGAATCAATTGGAGGTGTACCTGTGGATGTATTTCAAGGCCTACCTTCAAACTCAGTGCCTCTGCTTGACATCATGGAAAAATCAAAAGAAATCAGCCAAGATCTCAGAAAAAAATTTGTAGACCTCCACAAGTCTGGTTCATCCTTGGGAGCAATTTCCAAACACCTGAAGGTACCACGTTCATCTGTACAAACAATAGTGCGCAAGTATAAACACCAGGGGACCACGCAGCCGTCATACCGATCAGGAAGGAGACGCATTCTGTCTCCTAGAGATGAACGTACTTTGGTGCAAAAAGTGCAAATCAATCCCAGAACAACAGCAAAGAAACTTGTGAAGATGCTGGAGGAAACAGGTACAAATGTATCTATTTCCACAGTWAAACGAGTCCTATATCGACATAACCTGAAAGGCCGCTCAGCAAGGAAGAAGTCACTGCTCCAAAACCGCCATAAAAAGCCAGACTACGGTTTGCAACTGCACATGGGGGCAACGATTGTACTTTTTGGAGAAATGTCCTCTGGTCTGATGAAACAAAAATAGAACTGTTTGGCCATAATGACCATCGATATGTTTGGAGGAAGAAGGGGGAGGCTTGCAAGCCGAAGAACAAAATAGATTGCATCATGAGCCAGGAAAATTATGTGGATAAGCTTGGTCGCAAATGGGTCTTCCAAATGAACAATGACCCCAAGCATACTTCCAAAGTTGTGGCAAAATGGCTTAAGGACAACAAAGTCAAGGTATTGGATTGGCCACAAAGCCCTGACCTCAATCCTATAGAACATTTGTGGGCAGAACTGAAAAAGCGTGTGAGAGCCAGGAGGCCTACAAACCTGACTCAGTTACACCAGCTCTGTCAGGAGGAATGGGACAAAATTCACCCAATTTATTGTGGGAATCTTGTGGAAGGCTACCCGAAACGTTGGACCCAAGTTAAACAATTTAAAGGCAGTGCTACCAAATACTTATTGAGTGTATGTAAACTTCTGACACACTGGGAATGTGATGAAAGAAATAAAAGCTGAAATAAATCATTCTCTCTACTATTATTCTGACATTTCACATTCTTAAAATAAAGTGGTGATCCTACCTGACCTAAAACAGGGAATTTTACTAGGATTAATGTCAGGAATTGTGAAAAACTGAGTTTAAATGTATTTGGCTAAGGTGTATGTAAACTTCCGACTTCATCTGTAGGTAGCGATAAAGTAAATAGTCAACAGGATAGATAAGAAACAGTAGCAGTAGCAGCAGTGTATGTGATGAGTCAAAAGAGTTAGTGCAAAAAGGGTCAATGCAGATAGTTAAATAGTTACCCAATAGCTACCCGGACTAACTATTTAGCAGTCTTATGGCTTGGTGTAGAAGCTGTTCAGGGTCCTGTTGGTTCCAGACTTGCTGTATCGGTACCGCCTAGTATAGAGGTCCAGGATAGCAAGGGAGCTCGGCCCCAGTGATGTACTGGGCCGTATGTACTACCCTCTGTAGCYCCCTTAGGTGGGATGCCAAGCAGTTGCCATATCAAGTGGTGATACAGCTAGTCAAGATGCTCTCAATGGTGCAGCTGTAGAACTTTTTGAGGATCTGAGTGCCCATGTCCAATCTTTCATGCCTCCTGAGGGGGAAGAAACGTTGCCGTGCCTTCTTCATGACTGTGTTGGTGTGTGTGGAGTGGGCCATGATAATTGTCAGGTCACTGACCTCCTCCCTATAAGCTGTCTCATCGTCGTCGGTGATCAGGCAGATCACACACCCCCGTTTTGAAGGTCAGCGTAGCGGATGTGTTTTTACCGACCCTCACCACCTGGGGGAATCCCGTCAGGAAGTCCAGGATCCAGTTGCGCAGGGGGGTGTTCAGTCTCAGCGTCCTGAGCTTAGTGATGAGCTTGAAGTCCATTATGGTGTTGAGCGCTGAGCTATACTCAATGAACAACATTCTCACATAGGTGTTCCTCTTGTCCAGGGGGGAGAGGGTGGTGTGGAGTGCAATAGAGATTGCATCATCTATGGATCCGTTTGTGCGGTATGCAAATTGGAGTGGGTCCAGGGTGTCTGGGATGATGGTGTGAGCCAGGATCAGTCTTTCAAAGTATTTCATGGCTACAGGGGTGATAGTCATTTAGACATGTTACCTTGGCGTTCCTGGGCACAGGGACTATGGTGGTCTTCTTGAAACATGTAGGTATTACAGACTGTGTCAGGGAGAGTTTAAAAATGTCAGTGAAGACACTTGCCAGCTGGTGAGCGCATGCTCTGAATACGTGTCCTGGTAATTCGTCTGGCCCTGCGGCCTTGTGAATGCTAACCTGTTTAAAAGTCCTACTCACATTGGGTACGGAGAGTGAGATCACACAGTCATCCGGAACAGCTGGTGCTCTCGTGCATGGTTCAGTGTTGCTTGCCTCTAAGCAAGCATAGAAGGAATTTAGCTTGTCTGGTAGGCTTGCGTCACTGGGCAGCTCGTGGCTAGGTTTCCCTTTGTAATCTACGATTGTTTTCAAGCCCTGCCACATCCAACGAGCGTCAGAGGATTCAATCTACGTCCTGTATTGACGTTTTGACTGTTTGATGGCTAATCAGAGTTCATAGCGGGATTTCTTATAAGTGTCTGGATTAGTGTCCTGCTCCTTGATAGTGGCAGCTCTAGCCTTTAGCTCAGTGTGGATGTTGCCTGTAATCCATGGCTTCTGGTTGGAATATATAAGTACGGTTACTGTGGGAACGATGTCGTTGATGCAGTTATTGGCGGCCTGCATACTCACAAGCCATGTCACTCATTGAGCATGTTTGGGATGCTCTGGATCGACGTGTTCCAGGTCCCGCCAATATACAGCATATTCGCACAACCATTGAAGAGGAGTGGGACAAGATTCCACAGGCCACAATCAACAGCCTGATCAACTCTATGCGAAGGAGATGTGTTGCGCTGCATGAGTCAAATGGTGGTCACACCAGATACTGACTGGTTTTCTGGTGTTTTTCATGCCCCTATAATTTTTTTAAGGTATCTGTGACCAACATATGCATATCTGTATTCCCAMTCATGTGAAATCCATAGATTAGGGCCTAATGAATTTATTTAAATTGACTGATTTCCTTATATGAACTATAACTCAGTAAAATCTTTGAAATTGTTACATTTTGCGTTTCTATTTTGTTCAGTCCATGTCCTTGTTCAGCCACGACTCCGGGAAACATAGGATATAACAGTTCTTCAGGTCCCGTTGATAGGATAGTCTCGAACGGAGCTCGTCCAGTTTTTTCTCTAGTTATTATACATTCCTGAGGGTAGATGTGGTTTATTTACTCGCCGTCGTAGTCTCATCAGGGAGAATCTCCGGGACTTGAAAGAGATTAGGGCCTGGTTTGGGATGCGCAGTACATCCACAGCTGCTGCCTCTTTGAAAAATATGTCTTCATCTAAATCGAGGTTAGTGATTGCTGTTCTGATGTCCAGAAGCTGTTTCCGGTCATAGGAAATTATGGTGGAAATATTATGTACCAAAAAAGTCAAAATCAGCGTAAAAAACACACACACAAAAGAACAGAATTGGTCAGGCGCCCGTAAGACGGCAGCTATCCATCTCTGCAGCGCCATCTCATGTGAGTTGCACACACATTATATAGATACTCGGCCGCATATCTATAGAATATGTTAATATATGTGTGTTAGGTCCAGAAGGTGTGTGTTCTGTGTGTTCCGAGGACAGTGTTCTCTAGGTTGCTACCAGGCAGGCTGGTACCACTTCTTTCTGAGGATGAGAAAGAGTCCTTCACAGACAGCCCCCCTGCGCGCACACACACACACCACACACAACACACACACACACACACACACACACACACACACACACACACACACCACCACACACACACCACACCACACACACACACACACACCACACACACACACACCACACACCACACACACACACACACACACACACACACTCACACACACCTGTCTCCCTGGCTCTGCTTAATCAGTGTGTGTGTGCATGTGCGTGTATGTTAGCTCCCAGTCCAGCGGCGAGGTGAAAGGCAATTACAAACCAAACCTCCAATCAGCAGCTGAACCTCTTCCAGGAGACATGGTGAGTCCTGCCCTCCTGGCACACTGTTCTTATTGGCTGACTAGCTGCCCTTGCTGTCTGGGTAACACTGGTTCTGTTTGTGTGTGTTTTCATGTTTGTGTGTGTGTGCGTGTGCGTGCGTCGGAGCGTGTGTGTGTAGGTCCTACATGTTTGAGGGCCTCTCCCAGGAAGCCATTGCACAGTAGATGTTATCAGCAGCAATGGAGAGAGAAGCAAGCTCCCCATGCTTCTATAGACATCAACACCAGTGAGTAATGGAGACACACAAACACACACCAGATATTTGACTGGCAGCAACTGTGAGTTATCTTGGGAGGTTCCAGCAGGAACTGAGGAATTCAGTGAAGAGGTTATGGTCAAGGTCAAGTTCAAATGCTTTTTTTTTATACACACACACACACACACACAACACACACACACACACACACACACACACACACACACACACACACACACACACACACACACACACACACACACACACACACACACCACACACACACACACACACACACACACACAACACACACAACACACACACACACACACACACACACACACAAACCTCCACAACACATCACACACACTACATATTAACCACATACAACGAACCCAGTACGATTAATTAAGATTGGTTGAGAGCGACGAGGGGAATGTTGATTGACTGATATGACAACAGATGTTCTGATTGTTGTTTCTCTCTAGTCCCAGGAGCCCCACAGGAAGTGCTGCTGGTGGAAGAGGATGTGACCTCATCAGTGTTTGTGAGCTGGGGAGCTGCCGCAGGGGGATGGAGGGGTACAAGGTAGTACACCGTCCTATCCTCTCCCTTACACTCTCCTCTCTCTCTCTCCTATTTTCTTCTCCTCTCCTTTCCTTTCCTTTCCTCTTTTCTCCATAGTTTATCATTTACATCCCCTAACAAATCATTAAAAATGGCAAATCATTAGCAACAACAGTCTCAGTTTACCCATTCATAATAAGCCCTTTACATACACACATGCACACACAAATGTACAAACACACAGTCATCACTCTCTCTCTCTCACACACTAACACACACACACATAGAATGAGTTCTTCATAAGAGGAAGCAGGACAGGTGGGTCAAGTAACACTCAAGAGAACACACTCACCTGGTGGTTGCCTAGTGATCGTCGTCAGCGCAGATTGGCTCTGGTTACCGGCCCTTTAAAGATGTATGACCCCCCACCACAGCCACCGCCAGGGAGAATGACCAAGCACAATACACACACACAGACAGACTTACTGCTTTATTCTGTCCAGATWAACAGAAATGCTGTTCGCTCTATGTCATTGATTTGGGGTTTGTCACTGCCCAAACAACATTTGATTTTGCCCAAACAACATCCAACATTTTATTTTGTCCTCTAATGTTTTGTCTGATTGTGTGTGTTCTTCTTAGCTACTGTTGTGTCCATCAGGGGACAAGTCGTCATGTCGTGAGATGGTGGTCCATAGCAACAGTCTCCAAGTTGGAGGTTTGACCCCAGGGTCAGATTATGACATTACCATCCTTAGCCTGCTGGGATCATACACCAGCCAACCTGTCATTACACAGTTGTCCACACGTAAGACACAAACACACACACACACACAAATCAACCTCTTTGTGGAAACTCTAAATGTGGCTGGCCATATCAGGGCCGTATCAGAGTTCCTAGTTGTAACCTTTGACCCTCAGATATGTGGAGAGACTGAGACAGAGCTGAGTGTGAGATGAGCCAGATGAGACGTTATACTAATGTGTGTGTGTGTGTGCTGCAGGTCTGCTGGTGTGTGTTCCCTTGCTCTCCTCCATGTCTTCCTCCATGTCTCTCCTCCAAGTCTCCCTGTGCCGTGGTGAAGTGGGACACTGCCATTGGCCAGTTTGACTTCCACAGGGTAACTGTGGGAAACCACACGCTAGTGGTTGAGGCACGGCTGTAGCTAAAACATGAGCATCAGACAAGGAGAGGCGGGGACAGCAGCCTCCCTGACCGTAACCACAGGAGTGCAACACAACTATTACTGAACAAAAATATAAATGCAACATGCAACAATTTCAATGATTTTAATGAGTTACAGTTCATATAAGTCAATTGAAACAAATTAATTAGGCCCTAATCTATGAATTTCACATGACTGGGCAGAGGCACAGCCATGGGTGGTCCTGGAAGGCATAGCCCCACCCACTTGGCAGCCAGGTCCACCGACTGGGGATCCAGGCCCAGCCAGTCAGAATGAGTTTTTCTACACAAAAAGACATATATCTCTATCTGTCCCTCCCTCCATCTCTATCCCTCTCTTTCTCTCTCAGTACAGGGCCGTGTGCGAGGTGTGTGTGTGGTGAGTGTGTCTGCTCAGAACTTCTCTCTGCGTTGGGAGCAGTCAGAGGGGTATGTGGACCAGTACCTTGTCAGCCTGCTGCCCATCCAAGGATCTGTCTCTGTCTACCACACACACAATGGACAGGTACACGTACAGGTACACACACACACACACACACACACACACACACACACACACACACACACACACACACACACACACAACACACCACACACCAAGGAAGCGATTCCACAGTAGATTGTTAATCAGCAGCAGTGGAGACGAGAAGTTAACCTGCTTCTATTAACATCAACACAAGTGAGTTATGGAGAAACATACTAGCACATACAGTGGCTTGCGAAAGTATTTACCCCCTTGGCATTTTCCCCTATTTTGTTGCCTTACAACCTGGAATTAAAATAGATTTTTGGGGGGTTTGTATCATTTGATTTACACAACATGCCTACCACTTTGAAGATGCAAAATATTTTTTTATTGTGAAACAAACAAAAAAACAGAAAACTTGAGCGTGCATAACTATTCACCCCCCCAAAGTCAATACTTTGTAGAGACACCTTTTGCAGCAATTGCAGCTGCAAGTCTCTTGGGGTATAAGCTTGGCACATCTAGCCACTGGAATTTTTGCCAATTCTTCATGGCAAAACTGCTCCATTTCCTTCAAGTTGGATGGGTTCTGCTGGTGTACACCAATCTTTAAGTCATACCACATATTCTCAATTGGATTAAGGTCTGGGCTTTGACTAGGCCATTCCAATATATTTAAATGTTTCCCCTTAAACCACTCAAGTGTTGCTTTAGCAGTATCCTTAGGGTCATTGTCCTGCTGGAAGGTGAACCTCCGTCCCAGTCTCAAATCTCTGGAAGACTGAAACAGGTTTTCCTGTATTTAGCGGCATCCATCATTCCTTCAATTCTGACCAGTTTCCCAGTCCCTGCCGATGAAAAGCATCCCCACAGCTTGATGCTTCCACCACCATGCTTCACTGTGGGGATGGTGTTCTCGGGGTGATGACAGGTGTTGGGTTTGCACCAGATATAGTTTTTTCCTTGATGGCCAAAAAGCTCAATTTTAGTCTCATTTGACCAGAGTACCTCCTTCCATATGTTTGGGGAGTCTCCCAAATGCCTTTTGGCGAACACCAAACGTGTTTGCTTATTTTCTTCTGTAAGCAATGGCTTTTTTTATGGCCACTCTTCTGTAAAGTCCAGCTCTGTGGAGTGTACGGCTTAAAGTGGTCCTATGGACAGATTCTCCAATCTCCGCTGTGGAGCTTTGAAGCTCCTTCAGGGTTATCTTTGGTCTCTTTGTTGCCTCTCTGATTAATGCCCTCCTTGCCTGGTCCGTAAGTTTTGGTGGGCGGCCCTCTCTTGGCAGGATTGTTCTGGTACCATATTCTTAAAATGTTCAAATAATGGATTTAATGGTGCTCCGTGGGATGTTCAAAGTTTCTGATATTTTTTTTATAACCCAACCCTGATCTGTATTTCTCCACAACTTTGTCCCTAACTTGTTTGGAGAGCTCTTTGGTCTTCATGGTGCCACTTGCTTGGTGGTGCCACTTGCTTGGTGGTGCCCCTTGCTTGGTGGTGCTGCAGACTCTGTGGACTTTCAGAACAGGTGTATATCTACTGAGATCATGTGACAGATCATGTTACACTTAGAATGCACACATATGMACTTTATTTAACTAATTATGTGACTTCTGAAGGTAATTGGTTGCACCAGATCTTATTTATGGGCTTCGTAGCAAAGGGGGTGAATACATATGTACGCACCACTTTTCCGTTTATTATTTTTTTATTTTTTTATTAAAAAGTTATTTTTTCATTTCACTTCACCAATTTGGACTATTTTGTATATGTCCATTACATGAAATCCAAATCCAAATAAATGTAATCTACAAGTTGTAATGCAACAAAATAGGAAAAACGCCAAGGGGATGAATACTTTTGCAAGGCACTGTAGCTCCCCTAGACCCAAACCATTCCCAGCCCTGCTCAGCAGCCAGGTGTCAGATAACCCCCAATGTAACCTAACACACACACACACACAGGTTGAGTAATAGAGCTCATTATTTATTAGGTAGACCTCCTGAGCTAAACRCTGAATCATTTATTCAGTGAAGCTGCTCTCCCCAGAAAGAGAGAGACAGAGAGAGAGAGAGTGCCTGCATGGAGTTATGGTGGACACAATGTCCTGACTCTCTCTGACTCTAACTTGCTGACCACTAGACGACTGGGTTACTACCAGAGCTGGACTATAACTACTACTGCTGAAGCTAACCTGTTGCTACCCTGGACTAGTACTACTACTGTAACTTACCTGCTCTAACTGTTTCTACTTTACTGTGGTATGCACTGCCCTGAAACTCTTCAACTCTAACCGGCTAACCGTGGCTAACTGTTCTTGGACTGGGCTACTACTTTAGGCCTGGACTACTGCTCTAAGAACTAAGCTGCTGTAACCTGCTGTAACACTGACCTGCTGTAGCTAAACTGTTGACAGCACTGGACTGAAGAACTGCAAACTAGACCTTCATGCTAACTGCTAACTCTGGACTAAGCCCTCTAATCTAGAATCTTTCGATAATGGCTAGCACTAGACGCTAACACGGCCTCTTCCTCTCTAACCTGCTGCCTCTGACCAGCTAACTGTGCTAACTCCATCATGGGCCTCACTCTCCTCCTGCTCATCACCTACCTGGGATACACACACTCACAGGTTAGACTGGCGAACACACACACACACACACACACACACGTTTGCAACCGCATAGTTGTGTTGTGGTCATGTTCTGACCATGCGGTCTCTCATCAGGCTGATGTATCCAGTCTGAGTTCTCGAACAGCGTTTACAGTCATGGTGACTGCCGCGTCCTCCTCCAACCTCAGCCCTCCGGTCAGCCGCATTATCAACACCAACGAAACCGGTGAGACACAAACACAAACACACATACACACATACACACACGCATACACAAACACTTGAATGTGTGACAGCCAAACTGATAGTGCTCTGAGGAATCGTTGGGTCTGTTCTGCTGCTGCCCTCTGCTTTATTATCTCCCACACTGTGTGTGTGTGTGTGTGCTGTGTGTGTGTTGGTGGTGTTGTGTTGTGTGTGTGATCGTGTGTGGTGTGTGTGTGTGTGTGTGTGTGTGTGTGTGTGTGTGTGTGTGTGTGTGTGTGTGTGTGTGTGTGTGTGTGTGTGTGTGTGTGTGTGTGTGTGTGTGTGTGTGTGTGTGTGTGTGTGTGTGTGTGTGTGGTGTGTGTGTGTGTGTGTGTGCGTGCGTGCGTGCGTGCGTGCGTGTGTGTGTGTGGTAACTGTAGTCGTGCTAAGCAGGATGAATGATGCTGTAGTGAATGTCAGTGAAATGCCAGAGCTCTCACCAGAATAGAGCAAGCTGGTCACACACTCCCAGTTGGTTGACCCAATACCAAACAACAACAGTATTGCAACAAGAGTAGGGAGACCGGGGTTGGTTGTCTCACAGGTTAGTTGTCATAGTTCTAATTATTCCCAATCTAAATGGACCTGTGTAATATTTTTAAGGGTAAAATGTGTGATTTAAAAAATTAAATAAAATAATCCACTGGTCAACTCACACGCATGACAAACAATTGAGGTGAGTGATATTATGTTTTTCATAGGTGAAAGTAAAAATAAAAATCTTGGAATTTTCCTTTGGGAAATTTGAATTATGTGAGATCCATGAACAATTATGGTTTGTAGAAAAGAGAAACAGGAGAGATATTTCAGCCTATCCTTTTTCTGCCACACACACATGTGTGTGCAAACACACACTTAATACACTCACATTTACACAAAATGTCATATATTTAATTTTACAGCATAAAATGCTGAATTTTGTTAGGAATATTGTTTGATCAAAGAAAGGCTTTTCTATTTCTAAGAGTGTATGGTATGGTGCTTATTTTCTTGTTACAAATGGAATAAGCTACTAGCAACATAGTGGCAACCAACCCCAACCACCCATAGTGGCTGGTTGTCACAAGTGGACAGAGTGTGTTTGATGGTTTATAATTCCATGTTGGAATATGATATGAGGATTAAAAGGGTCCCCATTTCAACCCAAGACCTTGGACTTTCTCTTAATATTGAAAGAGTCTTTGTACGACGTCCTGGAAAGAAGGTGACCAAAACGCAGCGTGGTAAGTGTTCATTATAATTTAATAAATAACCTGAACACTGAAACAACAAAAACAACAAAGAGAGAGAAKGAAACGAAACAGTTKTGTCTGGTGCAACAACACAAAACAGAAAACAACTACCCACCACACACAGGTGGAAAAAGGCTACCTAAGTATGGTTCTCAATCAGAGACAACGATAGACAGCTGCCTCTGATTGAGAACCACACCCGGCCAAACACACAGATAAGAAAACATAGAACACCAGACATAGAATGCCCACCCCAACTCACGCCCTGACCAAACCAAAATAGAGACATAAAAAGGATCTCTAAGGTCAGGGCGTGACAGTCTTGTAAGATATACTGGTGCTGAGAAATACACAGGAGAGTAAAAAAGTGTGACAACCAACCCCGGTCACCTCCATCTTTCACAACATCCTCCCAATTTGTTGAATGGATTTACTTGTTAAGGACTTTTATGTATGGACTGGATGCTTTATGATGACATATCTAATAGAATTTCAGGAGATTTTGGTGAATATGGCTTGAACTACTTCTTCTTCTTCCTCCTCCTCCTCTAGCCCCAACATCCCCACCTACCAATCTAGAGGGAGAGAGGGTAGGCTCCAATGGGATCCTTCTGTCTTGGACCATGCCCTCTGACTCTCCCATCGACGGTTATGTGATCAGGTAAAGAGACATACTGTATGATGTAACCCCAGATTAAGGTGGACTGAGCCGTGCGTCCTCCAAAACACAACCCAGCTAAGCCGCACTGCTTCTTGACACAACGCCCACTTAACCCAGAAGCCAGCCGCACCATTGTGTCAGAGGAAACACCGTACACCTGGCAACCATGTCAGCATGCATTGCACCTGGCCCACCACAGGAATCGCTAATGCACGACAAGAACATCCCTACCGGCCAAACCCTCCCATAGCCTTAGACCACTGTGCCACTCGGGACACTTCTTGTTTTTATAAGAAATATTAATGTTGGAAATTCAAAAAAATCGAAATAGTTTGCATAGTCAACTTACACACATGTGACCACACTCACACTACATGTGGGCGTCGGCTAATGGGGAAAATGTATATGAAGTGCAACGGGTTTCCTCAAAGGTTTTTAGTAATGACAGCACATTGGAGTTTACAGTGCAGGCTTAATCTGGGTTGGGAATAACACTATAAGGGGAATAGGTTGTTGATATTCCACAATTATTTACTTCTAAATCAAATTTAAATAAAGTTGTTTTTATATCATCTGGTGTTTAAATGTAGGGCTCCCAAGTGGCGCAGCGGTCTTAGGCACTGCATCTCAGTGGTAGAGGTGTCGCTACAGACCCTGGTTCAATTCCAAGCTGTATCACAACTGGCTATGATTGGGAGTCCCATAAGGTGTCACACAATTGGCCCAGCGTCGTCTGGGTTTGGCCAGTGTAGGCCGTCATTGTAAATATTAATTTGTTCTTAACTGACTTGCCTAGTTAAATAAAGAAATGTGTTTCTATTTCAGGTACAAGGAGATGTGTCCATATCCAGATACCACCTTCAAAGAGGTGACCAAGCACCTGGATGTCCCAGAGACCCTCCTCAACCTCTTTTTACCAGGATCTACCTATAACATTAAGGTAACACTCAATCAGTACACATAAGTACACTGTAAAGCCCAATGTGCTGTCATTACTCAAAACTCTTGAGGAAACCTGTTGCACTTCATATATCTGAGTACAGTTACAGTGTAGTCATTACTCAAACCAATAGATTAACTGTGACCCTGTAGGGCAGTAGTCACCAACCGGTCGATCGCGATCTCCAAGCCATTCGTAGTCGATTACCAAACATTTCTGTATAAAATCCAACGATAAAGCTTTGCGTTCCTATTTTTATTTCTTGTTTCACGCTGTTGACAGTAGGTGCAGTGGTGATTTTAGCATGTAATTCTTGGTGGGGCAAACCCCCCAGAATTTGGGCAGATGCATGCCAGAAAAGCCACTACACAACACAACACTAAACAATACATTAGTTGCACTGTAATGGTGACAAACGGTGCCCACAAACTGTTAGGACAGCAGTCCCAACACCTTACCACTACGACACTTGGTTATCAACGGAGCCTTGTCTGGCAGCGAAACAGTTAATTCAGCCTCATTTACTGACTTTAAATAAACATAGGTGATATGGCTGACTTGCTTAAACAAATGTGGTTTCTACTGACAATTGAGATGTACAAACTATGGCATAAGGGGACGACGACAAGCGGATAAGAGGCCATCCGTAATTTCGATTAAGACATTAATAAGCAAGCCACGACGGACGTAGTCAATATAACTATTTGATTAGCACTTTGGAAATGTACAGCGACAGAATTCAGAACATGGGCTGTTCTCCCTGTTCACCAAGTCAGAACRGTAGGATAAATAAAGGGGGCATATAAGCAAACGATGAAAGCTTTTACAATATTCAACGATTACATTTCTCTAAAACATGTTATAGGCTACATGTGCACCACCAAGTCAGAACAGTAGATGAAATGAAGAAGGGAAAATATACCAAATTATAAGGATGAGGCACATGAGCTACGAACAGCTTACTACACAACATACACTTAGTATTACTTTCTTAGCTACAATATACATATCTCTGTGGCATATTACATAATTTATGCAGCACCATACAAGACATTTTTGGAGTCACATGCTGACCAGACCGGACGCATTACGTACGGGAGCGTTGCAAAATACAGTATATTTACACATACATGTTATTCTATCATTGCACCAACACTGCTTGTGCGCGTCAGCGAGTGTCTGCGTAGCCAGGCGCTAAAATAGAACTTGGTTCTATTTGTGATACTCAACGTGCTGCAAGTCCTGCCTCTCCCATCTCCTCAATGGTTTTTAGGAGCATATACCCACTTGGGTGATTGAAAGATGAACTGAGGTCCCCACTCCAGTCCAGTTGGTTGTGGTAATGCACCTTAAAGTTTGTTAACAACCGCCATATAAAGTCCAAAGAAGAAGAAGCCTGAACGAGGAGAGATTACTAGAAACGAACTCAGTTGACCATTTTATCTGTGGATTATTGTCGGAGTAGAGGACCTTGTGCATTTCAGGTAAAATAATAACCCAATGTTTATGTCCCAGGACAAATGAGCTAGCAACAGCAAGCTAGCTAGCTAAATTGCCATAAATGTTTAATGCTTTTCAACCTATCCCCAAATTAATATACTTGGTTCAGCTTTTGTTTTGATATTTCAACCTACGTATCCTGATCGCGTCTGGTGTGGGTAGACAAAATCAACTTACATGCGATGGCGCACGCGGACAAATGCGCACGTGCGGTCTGGTCAGTATGTCACCTTGTTGAGCTGTGCTCACTTGAACAGGAATGTGGCGCGGCGGTTCTTTGTGGGTAAATTCTGTCATTGAACTTTGTCATCAAAGTCTGGCATTCTCTGGATTTATGGCACTTTCAAGACAACTGGGAACTCTGAAAAAAAAACAATGTCAAATCATGATGACGTCTGTGATCTTCAGGTCGTAACTCTAGAAAGAGGCCCGAGTTGAATAACCGTTCAAATGTATTTTCCCAGTCGGAGCTCGTTTTTTCCTGAGTTCCCAGTTGTCTTGAACTCACTGAAGTCAGATTTCCCAGTTCTGAGTTAACAGTTGTTTTGAGCGTGGCAGAAATCATACTGGATTGACAGCATGGCCAATGTTGAATGTTTATCATTTTAAGCTTGGAAAAGAGACCCTTAAACCCAGAATTGGGAAAACACAACCACTCCACTGAATTTCTCTTCATTATTTCTCTTCATATGACAAGGATTGAAAAGCATTTGCCAGTAGATTGTTGACTTGATTCATGATGATGACTGCTAGCTTGCTAGATAAGTTACTGTAGATATAACGTGATTTTACTTCACTTTATCTGTGGACAATGACCTTGAGCCTTCATGGATGGGCACTTCTAATGTAACTCGATGGCAGAACCCAAAGGGCTACACTTTTTTAGGTCTAACCCTTAGACTTGGCGGTGACGTAGTGTCCCCATGAGTGACAAAACACTGAGCCAATCACGGTGCAACGCTCCGTATTTTCTGCTGGCTTGCCCCACCACCACCACAGAAAGCACTGAGCTAGGCTGAAACTGCCTTACTCAAGAAAACAAAAAAGAGACCATGTTTGTATGCCACCTTATTAACTCAATGATATCTTTTTTTTTATTTTTACATTGTTTGCAAACTGATATGTGACATGTATTAATGCCAAAATAACATGCAAAACAGTCAAGCTAAAAATAATTATAAATTGGGTGGTTCGAGCCCTGAATGCTGATTGGCTGACAGCCATGGTATATCAGACCGTATACCATGGGTATGACAAAACATTTATTTTTACTGCTCTAATTACGTTGGCAACCAGTTTATAATAGCAATAAGGCACCTCGGGGGTTTGTGATATATGGCCAAAATACCACTCCGTGTTGCATCGTGCATAAGAACAACCATTAGCCGTGGTATATTGGCCATATACCACACCTCCACTGGCCTTATTGCTTAATTAAATCTTTATGGCAATACATTACATATCTCATGAGGCCTAGCTTTACCCTAATGGCTGTGTGTGTGTGTATGCCTGTGTGTTCTGGGCAGATGCCTCTAGCGGGGAAACTATTCTCTTGATCTGGTTGAATAATTGATTGTGATTAAATTATTGATCATATAAACAGATCTATGGATCAGCCATGCTGTTCTTTTTCCACATATTCTTATGTCAATATGTTGTGTGTGGTCATGGTCAATAGTTTTCAGAATGCATTAATCCTTAATTACCTGTGTGTGTGTGTGTATCACATTACCAGACGTTACTTATGTGTACTGTATAAGCACACCCAGCAGTACTGAGTGAGCTATGTGCTACTTTGTCCCGCTCCTCATTCAATCTCTATCCGTTGTTTCCTTTTCTTTTCCTGGATCTTTCATATTCTCTGTTCTGCCTTCTATTAATATTCTCTGTTCTGCCTTCTATTAATATTCTCTGTTCTGTCTTCTATTAATATTCTCTGTTCTGGCTTCTATTATATTCTCTGTATCTGCCTTCTATTTAATGATTCTTCGGTGTTATTCTGTCCTTCTATTAAAAGTATTCTATGGTTAGTGAGGCCTTCGATTAATGGATTGCTCATTGTTCATTGCCTCTGATATGATGATTCATCTGTTCTGCCTTCGTAATTAATATTCTCTTGTTCTGCGTTCTAATTGAATATTCTCTGTTCTGCTTCTATAATATTCTCTGTTCTGCTTCTATTAATATTCTCTGTTCTGCCTTCTATTAATATTCTCTGTTCTGTCTGCTTCTATTAATATCTCTGTCTGTCTTCTATTAATATTCTCTGTTCTGCTTCTATTAATACATTTCTCTGTTCTGCTTTATATTAATATTCTCTGTCTGTCTTCTATTAAATATTCCTGTCTGTCTTCTATTAATATTCTCGTGTTCTGCCTCTATTAATATTCCTCTGTTCTGTCTTCTATTAATATTCTCTGTTCTGCTCATATTAATATTCGTCTGTTCTGTCTTCTATATATTTCTGCTCTTTCTGTCTTCTATTAATTAAATTGCGTTCTGTCTTCTATTAATATTCTCTGTTCTATTTTCATACTATGTAGCCATTTCATTGTCTTATTAGAGTCAGAACCTCACTTAACATCTCATCTAAAGGTACTCTCTACAGCAGGTGGGCAATACTAGGCCGCGAGCCATTCAATCCGCCGTGCAGAGGTTTGATAAAACCCCTTATTATTTTTTTTTTTCTTTAAGGGAAATTATATTTTGGGTTTAAAAAACACTCCAGGCCACTCTTGAACGCTAAAATTAGATTGAGAGGATGTAGAAATTATAATGGATTCATATATTTTCAAATACCTGCCCTTTTTCTGGCCCGCTAATATTGATTTAGACAAAAAAAAATGGTACACAAATTATCTGTGTGGTCCTCCGTTGAATTTTGAAATCCCAGATGTGGCCTTGAGACAAAAAGTTTGCCCTCCCCTGCTGTCACGGTAGTTACCCATTATATGATGCAAAACTTGTCATACTGGCTGTATTTTTAACTAGGCAAGTCAGTTAAGAATAAATTATTCTTTACAATGACGGCCTACCCTGGCCAAACTTAACGACGCTGGGCAATTGTGCGCGCCCTTTGGACTCCCAGTCATGAGTTGTGATATAGCCTGGAATTGAACAAGGGTCTGGTAGTGAACACCTCTAGCACTGAGAGATGCAGTGTCTTAGACTGCGGCGCCACCAGGAAGCCCCTCTAAATGTATGCCTGATTGAACAGGATACTTCAGATGCACATGAAATGACCCCGGGAATCGCTCAGAGATGCAAACAAATTATATACATTAAAAATGGGTGAATATTCTTTAAGACTATATTTCCTTAATATGACCCCATCTGGCCTCCCAACACCACAGCAGCATCATATGTGTCTCCCTTCCAGGATGATTAGTGCTATCTGGGATCCTTGGATGTCCTACCCTAAACCCTAACATTAACCCATACCTTTACCATTTTACTTTTCTACTTCAATGGGGTAGGGACTTCCAAAGGATCCCGGATAGCATGGGCCATCCAGGGATTGACCAGGCCCAACCCTGCTGCTTCAAAGACAAACTAGCAGTGGGATGCTATGGCTATGTGTGTGTGTACCTGCCGCCTGGTGTTGTGTGGCTGTTGCACATAGTAAACGTTCCTGACCGCTGGTAGAGATTAACATGGGGAGATCTGATGACTGAATCTTGAATTAGTAATAATGAGTAATATCTCTCTCTCTCTCTTCTCTCTCTCTCTCTCTCTCTTCTCTCTCTTCTCTCTCTCTCTCTTCTCTCTCTCTCCTCTTTCTCTCTCTCTCTCTTCTCTCTCTCTCATCTCTCTCTTTCTCTTCTCTCTCTCTCTTCTCTTCTCTTCTTCTCTCTCCTCTTCCTCTCTCTCTTCTCCTCTCTCTCTCTCCTCTTCTCTCTCTCTCTCCTTTCTCTCTCTCCTCTCTCTCTCTCTCCCTCTCTCGCTCTCATCCTCTATCATACATACTATCATCATATCATTAATATATATACTATATGATATAATAATATAATCTAGGTTGCAGCAGAAAACTCTGCTGGTATTGGTCCCTATAGCAAGTCTATGTACATCAAAACTGCTGAGGCCCGTAGGTATCCAATAATAACATACAAACACAGACACACTTATACACACAGACAATGACATCAGTTTGTCTATCCCTTTCTCAAGCCCCCGGCCTGGTGACTAATCTGACAGCATTTGCTCAGAACCACACGTTCGTAGTGGTCACGTGGTTCCTGCCGCTCCGCATCAACGGTCTGATCAACAAGTTTGCGGTCAAAGCCAAACACGCTCGTACCGGTCAGACCGTCCGCATGCTGGAGCTGGATGCTGAGGAAATCATGACCGTAGCGCTACCACACTGCAACGTACGTATGTCTGTCTCTGTCTTTCTCATTCTTTCTCTGTCTGTCTAGAGATACTCTGACCATATCGGTAACAGAAGACTATCTAGTTTTAACTTTGGCCCTCTGTGACGGATGTGAGATTAGCTTTTTCAACTGGTTTTTCAACTTACAGAAAATATATTGCAGTCCAAACAGAGCAATGCTACAGGCCTCCGTTTTTTTTCTCTCCCTCTCTTTCTTTCACTCTCTCTCTCTCTATTCAACTAAATTCAAAGTGGATTCATTGGCATGGAAAAAAACATGTGTTTACAGTGCCAAAGCAAGTGAAAAAACAAAACAACATCGACAAAAACCAACAAAGCGAATTCAACAAAACGAAGACAAAAACAATCAGACATTAACAGTAAACATTAGACAGCTTTTAAAAGATTATATTATTAGCAGTTAAAAAATGTAAGCTCTGTCTTTGTGTACTTAAATACATAGTGTGTGTCTGTGTGTGTAGGATGCAGTAGAAATCCTGTCTCGTGGGACCGCAAGTCCATCAGAGGTGACAGCGTCCTCTCCTCCTGTCACCCTGTCAGCCGTCCCACCTGCCGCCACATGGGCTGTACCAATATCCGTAGGGGTGGACCAGCTGCGTCCCTACACAGCATACGTCTTCGAAGTGTCCGCTTTCACCTCCGACGGAGAGGGACAGGTAGCCTCCACCATGGTCCGCATGCCTGAGTCAGGTACACAGACACACACTCCACCTCTCTATCTCTACATATCTCTGCCCATCTCTCCATATCTCTCTCTATAACCGTCTACATCTCAATTCCTCCGTGTCTCTCTATCTATTCCTCATCTCTCTCTCTCACCATGTGAATATGTATTTGTGTGCTGCAGCCCCAGAGGACCCTCCCTACAACCTGTCGGTATGGAATGTGACGTCTAAGTCCGTCTCTGTCTCCTGGGATCCGCCAACCATTGTTACCGGACGCTTCAGCTACGTCACCCATCTCTACGGCCCTACAGGTACACACATATACAGTACATTTAAAATACTTGCTGAAGTAAAAACACTGAAGGTGGCAGATCTAACCCTAACACTGTGTGTGTGTGTGTGTCAGGGTTTATCTATGAGAACAGCACAGGGGACCTGAAGTTTGTGTACTCTGGTCTGACTCCCTACACACACTACAGAGTAGAGGTCCGGGCCAAGTCTGCTGGCCTGCTGGGGCCTGAGGCCTTTTCTGCTGTACTGACACATGCTGAGGGTAAGAATAGACGTGTCTTGAGTGATGTGCTCTACCAGTGCAGTACTTTTCCTTTCCCTATTGGTCAATGAGGTGAGTGCAGGAGTATTTTCCTACCTTGAACATCTAAACATTCTGCCTGGTTCTCTAACATTGTCTCTAAGACTGTCTGGTTCTCTCTCTCTGTGTGTGTGTGTGTGTGTGTGTGTGTGTGTGTGTGTGTGTGTGTGTGTGTGTGTGTGTGTGTGTGTGTGTGTGTGTGTGTGTGTGTGTGTGTGTGTGTGTGTGTGTGTGTGTGTAGCTCCCAGTGCGGTACAGGCTCTGCAGGCAGTAGCACTAGACTCTGTGTCGGTGGGTGTGAGTTGGAGAAGCCCTGCCCAGCCCAATGGTCTGATCACACAGTACAGACTCCTGGTTCTGTCTGACAACACACTGCTGCAGGACATCACTCTCATCGGAACACAGGTATCACTCTGTGGATCTGGTTTTACTATCCTTGTGAGGAACAGAAGTCCTCACAAGGATACCAAAACAAGTCAAATTCAGACAAGTGGAGAAAAATATATATACAGTACCAGTCAAAGGTTTGGACACACCTACTCATTCCAGGGTTTTTCTTTATTTTTACTATTTTCTACATTGTAGAATAGTAGTGAAGACATCAAAACTATGAAATAACACATGGAATCATGTAGTAACCAAAAAAGTGTTAACAAATCAAAATATATCTATGTTTGAGAATCTTCAAAGTAGCCACCCTTTGCCTTGATGACAGCTTTGCACACTCTTGGCATTCTCTCAACCAGCTTRATGAGGTAGTCACCTGGAATGCATTTCAATTAACAGGTGTGCCTTGTTAAGAGTTAATTTCTTCAWTTTCTTTCCTTTTTAATGCATTTGAGCAAATCAGTTGTGTTGTGACAAGGTAGGGGTGGTATACAGTAGATAGCCCTATTTGGTAAAAGACCAAGTCCATATTATGGCAAGAACAGCTAAAATAAGCAAAGAGAAACAACAGTCCATCAATACTTAAAGACACGAAGGTTAGTCAATCCGGAAAATCTGAAGAGCTTTGAACTTTTCTTCAAGTAAAGTCACAAAAAAAAAGAAATGACAGTCCATCATTACTTTAAGACATGAAGGTCAGTCAATACAGAAAATGTCAAGAACTTTCAAAGTTTCTTCAAGAGCAATCTCAAAAACCATCAAGCGCTATGATGAAACTGGCTCTCATGAATACCGCCACAGGAAAGGAAGACCTGGAGTTACCTCTGCTGCAGAGGGTGGACCATTTCAGATCYTCAGTGATGTGTATGCCGAGGAACTTGAAGCTTTCCACCTGCTCCACTGCGATCCCGTCGATGTGGATAGGGGCGTGCTCCCTCTGCTGTTTCCTGAAGTCCACGATCAATTCCTTTGTTTTGTCGACATTGAGTGAGAGGTTATTTTCCTGGCACCACACTCCCAGGGCCTTCACCTCCTCTCTGTAGGCTGTCTCGTAATTGTTGGTAAATCAGGCCTACTTCTGTTGTGTCATCTGAAAACTTGATTGAGTTGGAGGTGTGCGTCAAATCAAATCAAACTTTATTTGCCACATGCGCCGAATACAACAAGTGTAGACTTTACCGTGAAATGCTTACTTACAAGCCCTTGACCAACAGTGCAGTTCAAGAAGAAGAAAATATTTACCAAGTGGGCTAATAAGAAAAAGTAACACAATAAGAAAAACAATAATAAGGCTATATACAGGGGGCACCGGTACCGAGTCAGTGCAGGGGTACAGGCTAGTTGAGGTAATCTGTACATGTAGGTGGGGGCGAAGTGACTATGCATAGGTAACAAACAAACAGTGAGTAGCAGCAGTGTACAAAAGTGGGGGCGGGGTTAGTCAAAGTAAATTGTCCGGTGGCGATTTTTATGAATTGTTCAGCAATCTAATGGCTTGGGGGTAGAAGCTGTTGAGCAGCCTTTTGGTCCTAGACTTGGCGCTCCGGTACTGCTTGCCATGCMGTAGCAGAGAAAACAGTCTATAACRTGGGTGACTGGAGTCTCTGACAATTTTATGGGCTTCCCTCTGACACCACCTATTATATAGGTCCTGGATGGCAGGACGTTTGGCCCAGTGATGTACTGGGCCGTTCGCACTACCCTCTGTAGCGCCTTACGGTCAGATGCCAAGCAGTTGCCATACCAGGCAGTGATGCAACCGGTCAGGATGCTCTCGATGGTGCAGCTGTAGAACCTTTTGAGGATCTGGGGACCCATGCCAAATCTTTTCAGTCTCCTGAGGGGGAGAAGGTTTTGTCGTGCCCTCTTCACGACTGTCTTGGTATGTTTGGACCATGATTGTTTGTTGGTGATGTGGACACCAAGGAACTTGAAACTCTCGACCCGCTCCACTACAGCCCCGTCAATGTTAATGGGGCCTGTTCGGGCCGCCTTTTCCTGTAGTCCACGATCAGCTCCTTTATCTTGCTCACATTGAGGGAGAGATTGTTGTCCTGGCACCACACTGCCAGGTCTCTAACCTCCTCCCTATAGGCCATCTCATCGTTGTCAATGATCAGGCCTACCACTGTTGTGTCGTCAGCAAACTTAATGATGGTGTTGGAGTAGTGTTTGGCCACACAGTCGTGGGTGAACAGGGAGTACAGGAGGGMMCTGAGCACGCAGCCTTGTGGGGCCCCTGTGTTGKGGATCAGCGAAGTGGAGTTGTTGTTTCCTACCTTCACCACCTTGGGGTCGGCCCGTCAACAAGTCCAGGACCCAGTTGCACAGGGCGAGGTTCAGACCCAGGGCTCCAAGCTTAATGATGAGCTTGGAGGGTACTATGGTGTTGAATGCTGAACTATAGTCAATTAACAGTATTCTATATAGGTATTCCTCTTGTTCAGATGGGATAGGGCAGTGTACAGTGCGATGAGGATTGCATCGTCTGTGGAGCTATTGCGGCGGTAAGCAAATTGAGGTGGGTCTAGGGAGTCGGGTAAGGTACGGGTGATATGGTACTTAACTAGCGTCTCAAAGTGTTTCATGATGACAGAAGTAAGTGCTATAGTCATTTAGTTCAGTTACCTTTGCTTTCTTGGGTACAGGAACAATGGTAGCCATCTTGAAGCAAGTGGGAACAGCAGACTGGGATAGGGACAGACTGAATATGTCCTAAACACTCCAGCCAGATGGTCTGTGTATGCTCTGAGGACTCGGCTAGGGATGCCATCTGGGCCGGAAGACGTCGGTGTCCGCGACATGGCTGGTTTTCACTTTCTAGTCGGTGATTGTCCTTAGACCTTGCGACATATGTCTCGTGTCTGAGCCATTGAATTGCGTCTCCATTTTGTCTCTATACTGACGTTTTGCCTGTTTGATTGCCTTACYGAGGGAATAACTACACTGTTTGTATTCGGCCATATTCCCAGTCACCTTGCCATGGTTAAATGCGGTGGTTCACGCTTTCAGTTTTGCGCAAATGCTGCCATCGAGCCACGGTTTCTGGTTATGGTAGGTTTTAATAGTCACAGTGGGTACAACATCTCCTATACACTTCTTGATAAACACAGTCACCATATCCGTGTATTCGTCAATGTTATTCTCAGAGGCTACCCGGAACATATCCCAGTCCGCATGATCAAAACAATCTTGAAGCGTGGATTCCGATTGGTCAGACCAGCGTTGAATAGTCCATAGCACGGGTACTTCCTGTTTGAGTTTCTGCCTATATAGATTTGCCAAAGGGAGGGTGGGGGAGGGCCTTGTAGGCATCCTGGAAGTTGGAGTAGCAGTGGTTGAGTGTTTTAGCAGCGCGAGTAGTACAGTCAATGTGTTGATAGAACTTCTGTAGCGTTTTCCTCAAATTTTCTTTGTTAAAATCCCCAGTTACAATAAATGCAGCCTCAGGATATGTGGTTTCCAGTTTGCATAAATCCAGTGAAGTTCTTTGAGGGCTGTCGTTGTATCGGCTTGAGGGGGAATATACACGGCTGTGACTATAACCGAAGAGAATTCTCTTGGGAGGTAATACAGTCTGCATTTCATTGTGAGGTATTCTAGGTCGGGTGAACAAAATTACTTGAGTTTCTGTATGTTATCACAATCACACCATGAGTGGTGTRGTGTCTTTGGCTATGCCAGATTAATTGCTATGACATGCTATTCTATAAAATAATTTCTCCGTAATTAATATTACCTGATTYAACTAATCAGGTAAATGTAATTAACTAGAGAGGGACACCACGAAAGAATATTTATAGAGCTGTTATCTTCCGAATAAACTCTTAAAGATTTAGTAATATTTTACATCCATAGCAGTCACATTAATCGTCATTTTATTCAGTCTCATCTGAAAGTGGTAAATCCTTGGTTATCTGCAAGAATCCTGGCTAACAAGTTGAATCAGCAATACAAAATTGGGTTTAATTATTTATTTACTAAATACCTAACTAATCACACAGAAACACACATACACAATTAAATCATAACTTGATTACAAAGTGCCGTCATAAAGAAAAACGTCCCTAGCGGGCGGAATAGATATGACAGCTTGTTACACAAAGGGAAGGGGCGGGATTTTAGTGAAAGAGCGGGAGACTGGAACATAGACGAGCTGTGCTATCGTAAATACAGTATCTTATGCATTCTAAATTACCGCCCATTTGAAAAGGAAAATGCAATAAATATTTACTCTGAGCTGCGCTTCAGTAGGTTGGTGGTAGATGGAAGGCCGTCTTGCCAAACCGAGTCCTCTGTCCTTTCAAGAATGTCTCCGGTGGTCACTGGATACGTTGGAGTAGCGTCGATGTGTAGTAGACGGGATACTCTGACTGTCCTTCCTAACCTGCGTTTGTAGCAGCTGTTGCTAACTCAACGGCTAGGAGGTATCACTTCTGTAGTGAATACGAGTTCAAAGTTCATACCATTTGCAACCAAAGTCCATGCTGATGTTGGCTTAGTTCTGTAGTTATTATCTGAACCATTCTGACATCGGATCGTCATCCTAAATGTACCCGGAACAGGAAGTTATATTTTTGTCAATGGCTTTTATAGTGGAGGGAGAGGGGTGTGTCTGAAAAGTTTATAACCCATGTCTCTTCACAGGGGCGGGCCCCTGGTTGAGCAGAAGCCAAGCTTATGAAAACCCTAAAAGCTAAAATTACATTTAATCTCTTCACAAATAATTTCATATTCAAACATTTGAATTAAACAACAATTCCATGTGAATCCGATACCTCTGACGTTTAGACTTTCCACAGTAGAGTTTGTCATTCTATCATTGATGAGAATGTGTCAGAGGGCAACCGAACTGACATAATATACCTTAAGTACCACGCATATGTTCAGTTGGTCGGATTACCAGAATATAGTTCATTTCCCCCCACTTCTGATGTTCCCAGAATCTCTATGTTAACCAAGGGGTTTTCTTATGTCACATCAGTTATAGTAGGGAGAGGGAAAAGGGGGGAAAGAGGTATTTATGACTGTCATAAACCTACCCCTAGGCCAACGTCATGACAGTGGTTAATCATGAAACATACACCTCTGCCTTTCTTCTTTCCGAAGWGTTCTTTATTAATGTCTGCACGATATACAGAGACCTCAGCTGGCTGTATGGACAAAGACAGTATATCCCGAGAGAGCCATGTTTCCGTGAAACAGAGTATGTTACAATCCCTTATGTCTTTCCGGAAGGAGATTCTCGACCTAAACTCGTCTATTTTATTATCCAGAGTCTGAACATTAGCGAGTAATATACTCGGAAGTGGTGGATGTTGTCCGTGCCTCCTGAGTCGGACTAGAAGTCCACTCCGAATACCTCTGCTCCGCCGGCGATGTTTTGGAMKAGCCTCTGGAATCAGTTCAATTGCCCTGGGAGGTACGAACAAAGGATCCAATTCGGAAAAGTCGTATTCCCGGTCGTAATGCCGGTGAGTTACCACCACTCTGATATCCAAAAGTTATTTCCGGCTGTATGTAATAACACAAAACATTTCCTGGGCTAAGAATGTAAGAAATAACACACAAAAAAATAAAATACTACAAAGTTGCTTAAGAGCTAGAAGCAGAGCTGCCCTATCTGTCTGCGCCATCTTACACACCTCCAGACTGTGTAAGAGCTATTTGACCAAGAAGGAGAGTGATGGAGTGCTCCATCAGATGACCTGGCCTCCACAATCACCCAACCTCAACCCAAGTGAGATGGTTTGGGATGAGTTGGACCGCAGAGTGAAGGAAAATCAGTGCTCAGCATATGTTGGAACTCCTTCAACACTGTTAGAAAAGTATTCCAGGTGAAGCTGGTTGAGAGAATGCCAAGAGTGTGCAAAGCTGTCATCAAGGCAAATGGTGGCTACTTTGAAGAATCTGAAATGTAAAATATATTTTGATTTGTTTAACACTTTTTTGGTTACTACATGATTCCATATGTATTAATTCATAGTTTTGATGTCTTTACTATTATTCTACAATGTAAAAAAAATAGTGAAAAATCCTTGAGTGAGAAGGTGTGTCCAAACTTTTGACTGGTACTGTATATATATTTTTTAAATTTAGGAACTCYGTCGGGGTACCCCTGACCCCCGAGCAACTGCGGCCCCTCATGATGGGTTCAGATTTTTTGTGGCCCCCACCACCCCCATCAAAGTTGCCCATACCTGGTTTAGGGTTAGGGTTACAATTAGGGAAGGGTTAGAATTAGGGTTAGGGTTAGAAGCTAGGGGTTAGGTTTAMGGTTAGGGGTTAAGGTAATGCTTAGGGGTAGGTTTGAATGGAAACAAATGTTTTGGTCCCCWCAAGGATAGTAAAACAAACAATTGTGTGTGTGTGTGTGTGTGCCTGATGTTTTCATCTTATCTTCAGAACCTAAATGAGACTGATATCCATGGTGATGGAACGTTAGTGCCAGGTATCCCTGGTGACTCTCTGCGGCGTAAGAGATCAGCTGACCTCAGCCTGACCACCTCTCCGCTTGCATTCACGGTCACCCTGCCCGACCACACGGTCGTCACCGGCATGACCGTGACCACAACCAGCCGCACACACAGCGCTTCAACCCCCTCTGACCTTAATCCTAACCTTGACCACAACAATTACACTGTCCCCACAGTCACTGAGAGCCCCAGTCTGACCAGTATGGGCCCTGGGACTGGGACTGACCAGACCTCTGACTTTCCAGACTCCTCCCCTATGACCTTTGATGCTGTAACTTCAGGGACTTCTGTCCTCTCCCTGACCTCTTCAACCCCGGCCACACCCCTGCCCTGGCTCACTTCCCACTCACAGCCCGGCCAGCTCACCTCTGGCCAGCCACGCCTCTCCACCCGCTCTGTACCTGCAGTCACTGGACACCTCCAGACACTCCCCTCCACCAGGGCTGCAGCCTCCAGCACCCCGGGAGGTACTACACTCATCTCTAACCTATAACCATTTCACCTTTTAACCTCTAAACCCTTTTAAAGGTGCAATATGCAGAAATGGCTCTGCCCTTTCCTGGTTGCAAAAATTCAAATATTTCTCCTAATTTCAGTTTACATGACCAAACAAGCACTCAAAGTGTAGAGAATCATTGTACAATCTATACCGCTGTAAAATAAATTTTAAATAACCCAAAATATTGTATTTTCAGTTGTTTGAAGCTGGTGTACAGAACCGAACGTAAGACGCAAACGCGAAACTTAAGAACGGGAAGCATAGAAATATCGTGCATAGAACAGATCCAACGCGTCTTAGACTTAGGCTTTCAATACCAAAGAGAGATCTATAACTCTTACTATGTATGTTACATATTTCAGCTTTAACACTATACATATACCTCCATCACTCCAGTATCCCTGCAKATTGTAAATATGGTACTGGAACTGACTAACCCTGTATATAAATCAAATCAAATCAAAGTTTATTTGTCACGTGCGCAGAATACAACAGGTGTAGACCTTACAGTGAAATGCTTACTTACAGGCTCTAACCAATAGTGCAAAAAAGGTATTAGGGGAACAATAGGTAAGTAAAGAAATAAAACAACAGTAAAAATACTATATACAGTAGCGAGGCTATAAAAGTAGCGAGGCTACATACAGACACCGGTTAGTCAGGCTGATTGAGGTAGTATGTACATGTTGATATGGTTAAAGTGACTATGCATATATGATGAACAGAGAGTAGCAGTAGCGTAAAAGAGGGGTTGGCGGGTGGTGGAACCCAATGCAGATAGCCCGGTTAGCCAATGTGCGGGAGCACTGGTTGGTCGGCCTATTGATGTAGTATGTACATGAATGTATAGTTAAAGTGACTATACATATATGATAAACAGAGAGTAGCAATTGAGGTAGTATGTACATGTTGATATGGTTAAAGTGACTATGCATATATGATGAACAGAGAGTAGCAGTAGCGTAAAAGAGGGGTTGGCGGGTGGTGGAACCCAATGCAGATAGCCCGGTTAGCCAATGTGCGGGAGCACTGGTTGGTCGGCCTATTGATGTAGTATGTACATGAATGTATAGTTAAAGTGACTATACATATATGATAAACAGAGAGTAGCAACAGCTTAAAAGAGGGGTTGGGGGGGGCACACAATGCAAATAGTCTGGGTAGCCATTTGATTACCTGTTCAGGAGTCTTATGGCTTGGGGTAAAATCTTTTGAGAAACCTTTTTGTCCTAGACTTGGCACTCCAGTACCGCTTGCCATGCGGTAGTAGAGAGAACAGTCTATGACTGGGGTGGCTGGGGTCTTTGACAATTTTTAGGGCATTKCTCTGACACCACCTGGTGTAGAGGTCCTGGATGGCAGGCAGCTTAGCCCCWGTGATGTACTGGGCCGTATGCATTACCCTCTGTAGTGCCTTGCGGTCAGAAGCCGAGCAATTGCCGTACCAGGCAGTGATGCAACCAGTCAGGATGCTCTCGATGTTGCAGCTGTAGAACCTTTTGAGGATCTCAGGACCCATGCCAATTTTTTTTTTAGTTTGCTGAGTGAATAGGCTTTGTCGTGCCCTCTTCACGACTGTCTTGGGTGTGTTGGACCATTCTAGTTTGTTGTTGATGTGGACACCTAGGAACTTGAAGCTCTCAACCTCCACTACAGCCCCTTATGAGAATGGGGCGTGCTCTGTCCTTTTCCTGTAGTCCACGATCAGCTCTTTAAGTATTGGTTACGCTGAGGGATAGGTTGTTATTCTGGCACCACCCGACCAGGTCTCTGACCTCCTCCCTATAGGCTGTCTCGTCGTTGTCAGTGATCAGGCCTACCACTGTTGTGTGGTCTGCAAACTTAATGATGGTGTTGGAGTCATGCCTGGCCATGCAGTCGTGGGTGAACAGGGAGTACAGGAGGGGACTGAGCACGCACCACTGGGGAGCTCCAGTGTTGAGAATCATCGTGGCAGATGTGTTGCTACCTACCCTCACTACGTGGGCGGCCGTCAGGAAGTCCAGGATCCAGTGCAGAGGGAGGTGTTTAGTCCAGAGCCTTAGCTTAGTGATGAGCTTGAGGAGCACCTAGTGGTCTTAAACGCTGAGCTGTAGTCAATGAATAGCATTCTCACATAAGTGTTCCTTTTGTCCAGGTGGGAAAGGGCAGTGTGGAGTGCAATAGAGATTGCATCATCTGTGGATCTGTTTGGGCGGTATGCAAATTGYAYTGGGTCTAGGGTTTCTGGGAMAATGGTGTTGATGTGAGCCATTACAAACCTTTCAAAGCACTTCATGGCTACGGACGTGAGTGCTACGGGTCTGTAGTCATTTGGGCAGGTTGCCTTTGTGTTCATGGGCACAGGGACTATGGTGGTCTGCTTGAAACATGTTGGTATTACAGACTCAATCAGGGACATGTTGAAAATGTCAATGAAGACGCCTGCCAGTTGGTCAGCACAGGCCCGGAGCACACGTCCTGGTAATCCATCTGGCCCCGCAGCCTTGTGTATGTTGACCTGTTTAAAGGTCTTACTCACGTCGGCTACGAAACAGCTGATACTCTCATGCATGCCTCAGTGTTGCTTGCCTCGAAGCGAGCATAGAAGTGATTTAGTTCGTCTGGTAGGCTCGTGTCACTGGGCAGCTCGAGGCTGTGCTTCCCTTTGTAGTCTGTAATAGTTTGCAAGCCCTGCCACATAAGACGAGCGTCGGAGCCGGTGTAGTATGATTCAATCTTAGCCCTGTATTGACGCTTTGCCTGTTTGATGGTTTGTCGCAGGGCATAGCAGGATTTCTTGTAAGCTTCCGGGTTAGAGTCCCGCACCTTGAAAGGGGCAGCTCTACCCTTTAGCTCAGTGCGAATGTTGCCTGTAATCCATGGCTTCTGGTTGGGGTATGTACGTACAGTCACTGTGGGGACGACGTCCTCGATGCACTTATTGATGAAGCCAGTGACTGATGTGGTGTACTCCTCAATGCCATCGGAAGAATCCCGGAACATGTTCCAGTCTGTGATAGCAAAACAGTCCTGTAGTTTAGCATCTGCTTCATCTGACCACTTTTTTATAGACCGAGTCACTGGTGCTTCCTGCTTTCATTTTTGCTTGTAAGCAGGAATCAGGAGGATAGAGTTGTGGTCGGATTTACCAAATGGAGGGCGAGGGAGAGTTTTTTCCCTCTGGTTGCACATTTAACACGTTGATAGAAATTTGGTAGAACTCTAGGCAAGTAGTGTGGCCTGCAATTTATCACAATATACTCTACTTCAGGCGAGCAAAATCTAGAGACTTCCTTAGATTTAGTGCACCAGCTATTGTTTACAAATATGCACAGACCGCCCCCCCTCGTCTTACCGGAGTGTGCTGTTCTAGCTGAATATCCATGTCGTCATTCAGCCACAATTCCGTGAAACATAGGATATTACAGTTTTTGATGTCCCGTTGGTAGGATATTCATGATCGTACCTCGTCTAATTTAATGTCCAATGATTGCACGTTGGCGAGTAGTATTGACGGTAACGGCAGCTTTCCCACTCGCCTTCTCCGGGTCCTGATGAGGCATCCGGTTCTTTGTCCTCTGTACCTGCGTCGCTTCCTCTTGCAAATYACGGGGATGTCGGGTGTTTGGTGRTTGGAGAATGTCCTTGTTGTAGAAACAATCTGCGTCTAATCCGAGGTGAGTGATCGCTGTCCTGATATCCAGAAGCTCTTTTTTGCCGTAAAATACAGTTGCAGAAACATTATGTACAAAATAAGTTACAAATAACGCGAAAAACCCCACATAATAGCACAATTGGTTGGGTGCACGTAAAACTGATGCCATTTCTTCCGGACCCATTTTTTAAAACTTTTTGTATGCTTGCTTACTTACTTGTGTTCTCTTATTTTTATTTCTCGTGTTTTCTTTGTTCTACCTTATGATACTTTTAGTATTGCATTACTATTGATTCCTGCATTGTTGGGTTTAGAGCAAGAACTGTACTTGTGCATGTGACATTACAACTAGAAACTTGATTGAAGACTACAGAAGTTGATGAGTAGAGTGAGGTGTGTTACCATGCACTACAGTCTGTCCTCTATACTGTGTGTGTGTTCCAGGACTGTATGTGAGAGAGGAGGTGATAGACATGAAGTCTGAGGAGCTGTCTTACCTAGTCTCTGGTCTTAGTCCCTTCACTGAATACACCTTCACCGTTACCGCGGCTACCACTATTGGAGAGGGTCCTGCCTCACACGTCTCTGAGAAGACCCGCGAGCAGGGTACACATAGATACTGTAAATACGTTATTTAAATAGTGTCATTGTTGTTTATTCTTGTTCTTTATTGTTGTGTGTTGTTGTTGTCATAGTTCCTAGCTCAGTGGTGGCTGTGTCCTATCAGAATGTTAGCTCCACTTCCATCCTGGTCAGCTGGACTCCGCCCCTCTACCCCAACGGACGAATCACACATTACACCCTTTACGGACTCAACCTGCACAGCAACCAAGCCCTGCAGAGAGTTACACACAACACCAGCATACTGCTCACAGGTAACTCACACACATACTGTATGTACACATATACACACATGGTACAGGCCTGGTTCAAGCCTGTGAAGATGTATTGGTGTTAATCTGCTTGCTGTGTGTTTCAGGGCTGGGGTAGTATACAGGTTATAAGCTGCTTGCTGTGTGTTTCAGGGCTGGGGAAGTATACAGGTTATAAGCTGCTTGCTGTGTGTTTCAGGGCTGGGGAAGTATACAGGTTATAAGCTGCGAGTGGCTGCATCTACTGCTGTAGGAGAGGGCTCTCTGTCTGACCTAGACGATATTTTCGCTGTCACACCCGAGGATGGTACCTGGCACACACACACATACATACACACACCCCCACCCCCACCTCTCTCATTATGTGGGTTTCATGATAGAGAGTCCAATGTTATCCCTCTCTCTCTCCCTCTCAGAACCTGACTCCCCACCCATAGGATTAACAGTGGTAGACACCTCTCCTTCCACCACCACCCTCTCTTGGTCGCCCCCGGAGAGAGCCAATGGGGTGATTCAACAGTATGAGGTCCTGTACGAGAACCAATCATATGTGGCAGTGTTGAACAGCTCTGTCCCCAGAGTGACTTTGACAGGGCTGATGCCGTTCTCCTACTATAACGTGTCTGTCAGAGCATACACACGCCTCGGACACGGGAACCACACCTCAGACACACTCACTATGCTGTCTGGGGAGGACGGTGAGTCTACACACACACACACACACACACACACATACAGTACATACAAACACACACACCACTCTCCGAGTGGTTACCCACTTCTACATGCAGTGAAACAGGACAAATATAAGCACCCCCCCTATTTGACCTTTTATTTCACACACACACAAACTAGGCACATGCACACACTTACGCCTCATTTTGAAGTGTGTGTGTACCCTCTAGTACCGGGAAGTCCTCCCTACGGCCTGTCCTATGAGTCCGTCAGTCCCAATGAGGTGAATGTGACCTGGGAACCCCCCCTAGTGCCCAATGGAGTTATCACGCACTACAGGTACATTTCTGCATGGATTCTGGATGTGTACTTTCTCATGATGAAAATAAACTTTAAATTAAGTTTGATTTGATTTACAGCCTTGAGCTGCGAAACTCTTCCCACTTCCTCAACCTGACCACACCCATTAGCCACGTCCAGATCACTCACCTAAGGAAGTTTGCGCAATACACTCTGGTGGTGAAGGGACACACACGAATGGGCCCTGGAAACCACAGCAGTGACCCACTCAACATCACCACACTGGAGGATGGTGAGAGCCTCTCTAACACACAAACACACCCCAGAACCACCGCAGTAAACCACTATACATCACCCCAATGGAGTGAGGGATCTGGGGTAAGAGGGGGGAGGTAGAGGGAGACCATGGTTAGGGTCATTGTGTTTCAGGTGGCCGTGTAGTGGACTATGGTGGACCACAGAAGGTTCATCATCACCTCCTCTCACTTCCTTTCTGTCTCTCGTCTTCCTGATCCTCTGACAGAGGTCAGGGGCGACCACAGTGTTATTAAACAACATCAAAACCATCACTTCTAACCAACCAGCTTTGCTTACAGATGAGCCAGCAAGCAGACGCTATTTCCAACGATCAAGGAGCGTTTAGCTAACGTTCTCTCCTTCTTCCAGTCCATTTCCCCTAGCAACCTGGTTGGTCTTAAATAATAGGAAGTGTGTTTCAGACCCAGACACTCCCCCTCAGTTCCTGTTAGCCAGGAAGTTGTCAGACTACGAGGTAGAATTGTCATGGGAACCGCCGAAAGAGGCCAACTCTGAGATCCTCTACTACATAGTCAAAGTCTGGTGAGTTTTATTTCAATATTGATCGTTAGTTTGAAACCAACTGCTGATGTGATGTTGAAAAAGGAGATGTTGAGGGATGAGGCATTCTGATTGAAGCATGAATTCCAGCCTCCAAACAGCTCCAACATGGTCTCCAACATGGCCTCTTCTTCTTCTTCCTCCTTCCTTCTCTCGCTTGTAGGAATGAGTCATCTGAGGTGTGGCAGAATGTAACAGGTACAGCGGTAGTGGTCAGCGTTGACTCAGAAAGTCGCTTCAACGCCTCTGTCTCCAGCTGGACACGCCTAGGGGACGGGGGAGTCCTCATATACATCAGCTTCAGTATTATTGACACAGGTACACACACACACATATACGTATGGCAAGCACGCATGCACAAACACTCACACACACAAACCTTTGAGAAAATCTTGTAGTCCCAACTGAACATGCCTCCAGTTTATTTTTAGTAAACACAAGTGACATGCAACTTGCACCAAATCACTCCTGCAATTCTCTTCCAGTGCCATTTGACCCACCCCAGAATGTGTCGTTGGTGAACCTGACATTTTCTTCAGTGACCGTCCTCTGGCAACCCCCCACTCAGCCAAATGGAATCCTCCTTCACTATACTCTGTACTACTCAGACAATACCACTGTCACGGAGCAGGTGAGTTATACAGCATTACACTGTGTACTACACAGACAATAACACTGTTATAAAGCAGGTGAGTAACACACACACACACTGTATGCTCATGTGTAAAAGTGTGTTATGTGTGTTTTCTACTGTAAAGGCATTGTTTCTCTCTCTCCTCTCCATCAGCGTATCCCAGTGTCAGAGCTGGACCCTGTCTCTCCGGGGGAGGACCTGTCCTACCTGTCTGTCTGGCCTGAGGAGGAGGACGAACTACAGCCTCTGGCTGACCTCAAGCACCATCCAGGGGGCGAGGGGTCCGTACTGATCCTTTAGACCTACTCCACCAGATGGCGGTCAGTTTCACACACACACACACACACACACACACACACACACACACACAACACACAACACACACACAACAACACACACACACACACACACACACACACACACACACACACACACACACACACACACACACACAAGAAAGTCCTGCACTGTTTTTTCCAACACCCTCTCTTGTTGAACTTGATAAAATCACGTAAAAATTCTGCGATTGAAGTGTAACTTTCAGCTGGCTGGTAAAAGGAGGTAAGTCTGTCAGTCTGACAAACTGGCCCTTTTTGTCCCTCCGAGGCCTCCGTACCTCAGACAACCAGTTTGTATCTCCTTTTACTGAACCCTGTGGAAGTTCACTCTTTGACCTGTTGGATATCTGATCATGTCTTATATTCCAAACAGAGCAATGATACAGGCATCCAGTTCTTTTGTAAACACATTGGCTATCAACAATGTCACAATGCTATCAACATACATCCAGTAGAGATGTTTCATCATGTAGTTTTGTGAGTAGGTCGTTATCGTATTCGTGTTAGTAGTTTAGTCTGTAGCTTAAGATGCAGATGAATCATTTTCAAATGGCAGTATCTGGATGATCACAAGAAGTAGCAATGTTCCTGTCAAATAAATTATGTAGATAAAAATAGTAGCTTTTGTGTTATTCAAAAGAAATGTAATTATTGTTCCTATTTGACGATGATCTCTTTGTTTTTATGTGATTTTGGGAAAAATTGTGTAGACAGACTGCTGCCTTCATCTGACGTGTAATAGTGACTGCCTCTTGTTTCGGTCTGAAGATGTCTCTAATACTGACTGTGTGTCTCTGCCTCTGTGCTCCAGCCACGGGACCTCCAGCTCACCCTGCCTCTCCTGCCCTGCCAAGCCCAGCAGGGCTCACTGCCCTGGGCTCAGACACCCACACACCGCCCTCTCTCCTCCACCCATCCATCCACTTCACCAGCCTCTCAATCTGCCTTCACTGAGGTCTCCCCTCCCTCCTTATATCTTCCATCTCTGCGTCTCTCCTTCTTTCCATCCCTGTTTCCCCTGGTGCACATGCTCAGTTTGCTCTCTCCATATGGTCAGACTCAGTGACCGGAACTTAGAGGATGGACACCGGAAGTGGGTGTGGCCAGGATGAGTATCTGCTATTCAAAATGTCTCAGTTTTTTTGTTTCTCGATTTGAAGTTTCTCTGGTCAAAGTTTTCTTGTTTTATTCCACACTGAGGTTATTCTCTCCATATGACTCATGGGGTGATGATGATGTTAATGATGACGATGTTGTTAATGATGATGATGATGACGAAGTGCTGTTTTATGTTTGTTGGTGTGTTTCTCTCCCTGGGGTGGCGCCAGTGTTTGATTGGTTGATGTTGCTGGTTTGGGTGTAGATGTAGTATTATGTGTATATARAGCATAAATAACCTGTAGTGTTCTTCTAGTGCTGGGACTGAGTCTGAAGAATGATAGTAGTTCAGTCAGTGATACTAATTCCCCCTCTCTCCCCACAGTTCCCAGTGATCCGGTCCACAATCTCAGTGCTCAGATCTTCAGTTCTACAGCCATCATAGTAAGCTGGGATCCCCCTATGGAACCCAACGGACGCCCCTTCTACTTGCTCACCCTGCAGGAAGCAGGACACCCCCAACCTCCTAAACCTCTGAACCCCTCTTTCCCTAACACCAACCCCCCCGGACCCCCCACTGTCAACAATACCATCACCAAGACAACCAACGATAACGTCTTCCTGTTTACCAAACTCAGGAAGTACTATCCCTACGTCTTCACTGTTACCCCGGCAACCAGTGCCGGCCCCGCCCACAACCACACCAGCCTGCTGCATGTGAGGACTGATGATGATAGTGAGTCTACAGACACACACACACACACACAAATGCACACATGTGCATACACATACATACTATTAACCCACTCTCTACCTCCAGTTCCCAGTTCAGCTCCAGTGCTGGTGTCCAGTAGGAACCTGTCGTCCTCCTCTGTGTCTGTGGTGTGGCAGCGCCCCCTGGAGGCCAACGGAGAGATAACAGAGTATTTCCTCACCATGTTCGGCCCTGGCGGCTCCAACACCACACACACCCCCAACACCACCCTCACACTCACACAGCTCCTGCCCTACACAGCCTACAACCTCTCCATCACRGCAGCCACCCGCAAGGGCTCCGGACCCCCGCTACTACTGATGCTGCACACAGATGAAGCAGGTCATCTTTAACCTCTCACCTTTAACCCCTACTAACCTATAGCCTCTGCCCTACCATAACCCCTCCAACTGCTGCTTCATACAGACGAAGGCCAGTAATGTACTCTAACATTGTGTTCCACCAGGTCCGATGTCTCCTCCCCGGAACCTATCTCTGTATAACCACACAGCCTTCTCTGTGTGGCTGACCTGGGAACCCTCTCTGGAACCCAATGGTGTGGTCACAAACTACGGCTTCAGGATCTGGGAGATTAACACAAACACAATCAGATATCAGGTACTGCACACATACAAACACAAACACTCACAAAGAAACATTAACATTTTTAAACTGGAGTGCTGCAACTTTGCTATGTTCTGTCTATAAGATCTCCTAATTTTTCTCTCTCTCCCTCTCTCTGACTCTCAGAACTCTACAGGTCCGTGGACAGAAGMACAGCTGAGTGGGTTCAGGCCTCACAGCTCRTATGAGATCAGTGTGCTTAGCTACACCAGAGTGGGTCATGGAGACCAGTATAGCACTCCTGTGTCCTTCACAACCAATGAGTCCGGTATGTATGTGGTATGTGTGTGTGGGTATGTATGGTTGTGGAACTAGAAATCAAGTGCCATATGCGTGTGGAATTGGCTATTAATCCTTTTGCATAAACCCTGTGTCTCCTGGCCCCAGTGTCTGAAGTGGTGGGTAACCTATCCTGCTCTGGTCTGGGCTGGGACTCTGTGTTCCTACACTGGGAGCCTCCAGCCAACCCCAATGGACGCATCCTGTACTACCAGGTCCAGGTGGACAGACACTCAGACTCACAGTCATACATACACCAGGCTGACACAAACCAGTATACGGTCAGTGGGCTGGCGCCGGARGCAGAATTCACACTCACCGTAACGGCTGTCAACTCTGCCGGCCCAGGAGACCAGGTCAACTGTACTGCCTACACACACCCRGAGTCAGGTACACACACACACACATACACACACATGTACACTACACCAGGAGACCAGATTAACTGTACCAACTCAACCCACTCTTATATCCTCCTGCAGTTCCTGGTGTCCCTCGATTCCTGAGTGTGTCAGAGACCACGTCCACCAGCGTGACGCTCCAATGGGCTGCTCCCCTCTCTGCTCTGGGCATGCTCACTGAGTACCGCATCACCGTGCAGCTGCTGTCACCTGACTGCCTGTCCAACACACCCCTTTCTGAAGCCACACACCTCCCAGAGCCGAGCCCTTCCCTGGCTCCAGGCTGTGTGGATCAGGAGGTAATTTTACCTGGATATCTGAATGTAAATGTTGTTAAGCCACTGTGTCGTACATCTGTCTACATGTATATCTGCAGAATACATTTCCTAACATTGAACTCAACATCATATTCATGTTCATGATCTTCCTGGCCAGGTGTTGGTGTCAGTGAATGGTTCTGATGGTGGTGAGGGCAACAGGAGCATCACTCTCCAGTCTCTGGCCAAGTACCGCCTCTACCGCTTCAGAATCACAGCTCTTACTAATGCTGGGCCAGGAGAACACACACCCTGGAGATACACACACACACTGGCTGGGAGTAAGTACACCCACGCACGCACGCACACACACATACAGTCACATCCAAAAGGATTGGAACCCTTGACAAAGATGAGCAAAAAAGACTGTGCTATATTGTATGCTCCAAAAAATGAGAAAAATRGATTATTTTATACTAATACAATGTACTAATACAATGGTGAATGTGCATAAAGATMACATAATTCAGATATGACATAATTGTTTTAGACTACAGTGCGCGACATGGTTCAATGAGCCAATAAATCAGCACAATCTACATTGTTGTTTTTTTCTAATTGCCGGCGTCTTGGAGCTAGAATTAGGATAATGAATATTGTGCTAATGACGATACAAAAAAAGATTCAATGTTGAGACCAGTTGAGCCCTGTATAGCACCACAATACACATCAAAATACAATAAACACATTAAAACACACATTATTATACACAACAATACACAAAAAGCAAAACATAATCAGTAGGGGAGCGGGTCGAGAGTTTCAAGTTCCTTGGTGTCCACATCACCAACAAACTATCATGGTCCAAACATACCAAGACAGTSGTGAAGAGGCCACAACAAAACCTTTTCATCCTCAGGAGTCAGTTAAGAACAAATTCTTATTTACAATGATGGCCTAGGAATAGTGGGTTAACTGCCTTGTTCAGGGGTAGAACAACAGATTTCTTCCTTGTCAGCTCAGGGATTCGATCTTGCAACCATTTGGTTACTGGCCCAACGCTCTAACCACTAGGCTACCTGCCGCCCACATTTATTCTACAATGTAGAAAATAGTCAAAATAAAGAAAAACCCTTGAATGAGTAGTTGTGTTCAAACTTTTGACTGGTACTGTATATATATTTTTTAAATTAGCATACAATATAGCTTATACAGTCTTATTTTATCATCTTTATCAAGGGTGGCAATAATTCTGGCAGTATGTGTATATTTATACCTGTCTCTCCCCTCAGACCCTGATGCCCCTCCCAGCAACCTCTCAATGACCATGTCCTCCAACGGCCTCCGTATCGAATGGCAACTCCCAGATGTGATTACCGGCCCCACTTCCTACCTCATAGACGTAATCTCTGTGAGTACACATGCACACACACACTCAAAGAATAATGAGAAAAAATGAGTTTCTTACATCTGTATGTTGTGTTGTTGTTCAGCTGGATAGCGAGGGGTTAAACCAGTCTGTAGTGCGCGGCCCAGAGGAGCTGAGGACCGTAGTTGTGTCGAACCTGACTGCGTTCACTCGCTACTCTGTGACCGTGACCGCCTTCACTGGACGACTGGAGAACGCACGGCGGGACGGACAAGCCACTGAGCCCACTGTCATCAGAACAATGGAGGAGGGTGAGGAACCCACACATACAGCAATACAGTAGCTACTTTATTCAACTGCTAGAAYGTAGTTAAGCACTCTCTCTCTCCTCCTCCTCATCCTCCCTCCATCCCTCTCCCCTGCTCCCTCTAGAGCCCAGGGATCCTCCTAAGAACGTGACCCTCCAGGTAATTCCAGAGGAAGTGACCCGTGTGTTTGTGACCTTTGCCCCCCCGGAGGAGCCTAATGGGAACATCAGTTCCTATACGGTGCTGGTCTACCGCCAGGGCCAGCTAGAGATGACCATCAACCGCCTCACCGTGGTCCAAAACGAGAACCGCACCCTGACCGCAGTCATCGACGGGCTGAAGGGAGGCTACAACTATAGTATACGGGTGAGGATCTCACACACACAGGCACAACTACACAAACACATGGTTCACAACTATAATATACGGGTGAGGAACACACAGTGTCATAGAACAATTGTGCTTTCTGAAAAATTATTCTCACCATTTGAAACACTCCGACCAACTCTCTCTCTTCTCTCACACACAGATTGCAGCGGTAAACGGAGCAGGTTTAAGCCCCCCCAGCTCAGAGGTTCAGATCACTACAGGGATCAAAGGTACAGTGCTACATAAACACTACATAACCCATTCATAATCCCTACATAACCCCTTTATAACCCCAACAGCCTTAGAAACTTAGTCATAGGGGGTGTCATATTGTGAATATATGTGTATGCACTACGAACACTTCATGATACAGAAATGTGTGTGTGTGTGTGTGTGTGTGGGTAGCTCCTGCCAAGCCCACCCAGAGACCCCAGGTGGTGCTGGACCGAGGAGGAGTTGCCATGGTAACCTCCAGGAGCATTATTGTTCGCATGCCAGCCTGTTTCTACAGCAATGACAACGGACCAATCAGCAGCATCCAGGTCATCATGTCCGAATCTGGGGGTACGACATCACACACACACACACATAAACACACATSTATCACACAGAAAATATATCTTGAACTAAAATATGTAGGAGCCACTGCTATAGGTCTAGTCTGACATCTGTCTGTCTCTCTGTCTCAGTGATGGACAGCATGAACCTGACCAACTGGAAGACAGCATTTCTCTCTCGTTCCGCCCCCTACCTAACAGACAATGGCTTCCCCAACCCACTCTGCGTGAGGGACCGTATGAGCAGGGACACACAAACCAGCAGACTCACTTTCTCACGCATTAYACACAGCATTGTGAGGGACAGGGTTCTGGAACATAGAGACTCAGGGGGGGAGCGCATAGACCACCAGGATGATCATTATGTCATCGGAGAGAAGGACAACTGTCTGACTGAAGAGTACAGTAACACACTCTGTAACGGACCCCTCAAACCAAACACTGTCTACGTGTGAGTATACACAACACAAACATGTAAACACATACACGTGCACATAGATATAAACACATACACACACATACGTACAAAGTTTAATACAGTGCATGTCTTTGTCTGTGTGGCAGGTTTAAGTTCCGAGCCACCAACATCCGGGGCCAGTACACAGACTCTGACTACTCTGAGCATATCAGAACAGCAGGTAAGCACTCCTCTTCTCTCCACAAACATCTTTCCTCTCCGATGATTAAAACGGATTAAACAACACCACTCTCACTCCTTCATTTGAATTTTTTACATTTTAGTCATTTAACAGAGGCTCTTATCCAGAGCAACTTACTGTTAGTGCATTTATCTTAAGATAGCTAGGTGGGACAACCARATGTCTCAGTAAGTACATTTCTCCTAAATAAAGTAGCTATCAGCAAACTCAGAGCTAGTAAGTTTCAAGTTAATGTCACATGCACAAGTACATGAAACGCATTTCTTGCTCTAAACCCAACAATGCAGGAATCAATAGTAATGCAATACTAAAAGTATCATAAGGTAGAACAAAAACACACAAGAAAAAAGAAGAAGAAGAAGAAGAACAGAGAAAATGTGAAACTATATACAGGGTCAGTTTCAATATCATATTATTTTCAATGTGCAGAGATACTGGACTAATGGAGGTAGATGTGTATAGTCAGTGCTTGACTTCGACTGAAATAGGTTCCTGTCGTGCAGAAAATCTCCCCCCTGCCAGAATCCCCCCTTCTAATTTCCTTAATTTTGTGGCTAGAGTCAAATACTTGCTGTGACACACATCAGAGTCAAATACTTTCTATAGAACAAACTTCACGTCAGGATAGGCAACCGAAATGAATAATGAATGTATGTGTGTTATATTAAACATAGAGGAGGGAGTAAAATGTTGGCAAGCAATAAACATTTCAGAACAACTATGGCTGAATTATTATCCTTACACTTTGAAACATACTAGTCGAATAAGACATGGGAGAGATGACGAATTTTGGCAAAGAGATTTATTTATAGACGAYTACAAAATCAGTAGCGGATTTAGTTACGGGCGACATGGCCAGCCGCCCAGGGCTGCATCTTGCCGGGGGCGGCACCGGGCGCCATGCAAGCTAGACCGCCAAATACACCGAAACAAATAGCCAAACCGAAAACTGCAGACAAAAATGCTTTCTTCTACTATGTCAYTGAAATGTAGGCTAAACTGACAACGGAGTGAAGAGCAGAAGTCTCAACTAGCAAACAAGTCGCAGCAATGAAGAACGCGAAGAGGGGGAGAATTCTGGCATGGGGAGATTTTCGGTACAACACCTGTTCTCATTTTGGGTGCCGGTACTGTTTATATTTAGGTGCAGGAGCTCCACGATACTTTTGAGCTAATATACTATAAGAGGAACAGGAGCTCAAGCAGAGTAAATGATGATTGTATGTGAGTGTGTGGACGTGTGTGTGCTGTAGAGTTAGTATAAATGTTTGTGCATGACATGCGTGTGTTGGAGTGTCAGTGTGCGTGAGTGTGTAGAGTCCTGTGAGTATGCATATACACAGTGCAAAAAWAWAAAKWAAATGCAAGYGTCAACTCACATAGTCCGTGTAGCCATTATGTTAGCTATGTCTTGTGGCTTGGGAATAGAAGCTCTTCAGGCATCATCTTTACGACTGTGCGTMGTTGAGTGGACCATTTTAAGTCCATAGTGATTTGGACACCGAAGAKCTTGAAGCTCTCGACCCGCTCCATTGCAGCCCGTCAATGTAAGTGCAAGTGTTAGTTCACGAAAGGCTTCTTTTTTTCTCTTCCCCTCAACCCCTCCTGTCTGTCAGTGGATGGGTTGTTGACCAGAGATGAACAGATCATTCTGGGAGTTCTCCTCTCCTTCTTCCTGGCCCTGCTGCTCATCCTCATCATCTACGCTTCTGTCAGGTAAACTGGTTACAGCTGATGCCTCTAGTTATGTCGTTTTTTATTTTTCTATATATTTTTTATTTTATTTTTTTAAACTTTTTAAAATTATTATTAACAAATATCAACAAACAAAAGAGGAATAGTCACATGCAAACAAGCATACATACAAACGATTTACATTGACAGGAATCCTAAACAAACAAATCATATTCATTAATAATACAAGTTTTAATTGCCTTTTTGTTTTTCATTTTAGTTAAAGTAGTGCCATATTGTTTCAATTAATTTATAAAGTGAAAAAAGTTAGGTTTTGAATTAGAACATTTGCATTTGTGAATATGAAATTTACCTAGTATTATTAGCAGTTGAATTAAATATACTACATCTTTACATCTTTATATGTCAGAATTTCTGAAATAAATCATTATATCAACACCGTTAAAAAGTACAACCGATCCTATTTTTTTGTAACAAAATCTGTATGTCAATAGCAAAAATTCTACTATAAATACAGGCAAAAAACAAATGCAAAATGGTCTCCTTCTCCATTCCACAGAAATCACGTTTAAAGTCACTATTCAGCTTGAATCTTTTCAAAACATGTTACACAGGATAAATTCTATGTAACATTTTAAATGAAACTCCCTTTACCTTGTTACTGATACAATATTTGTTAGCAATTTTCCATGCTTTCCCCCATTGTATATCACCATAGATATTAGACCAAAATAATCTTGCTGAGGGAATTGTAGTATCACAAACAATATTCCTAATCTGTTTATTACTACATTTATCTTTGATGTTAATTTGCCAAAGAATATATTTTCATGTAAATCTATGTTACTTACATCAACCACAGAGGAATTTAAAAGAGATACAACCCCCCTTGGAATCGCATCAAAAACAATTGCATATTCTTTCGGGGTTATTGGAATTTTAAATGTATCAAGAAATTCAAGAAAGTAGATATCCATCCTCATTCAGTAACTGACCAACCAAAATAATTTTATTCTCAAACCAGTTACGGAAGAAAAGAGACTTACTTTTAAATCGTATATCTTATATGTTGTTCCATATAAAGTATCTGTGAGGGGGGAAATTGTGTTTATACGCTAACATCCCAGCTAAAATTGCCTGCTTATGGAATTTGGCCAACTTTACTGGGATTTTATCAACATCAAAATTACATTGAAGCAAACATTCTAAACCACCAACAGAGTCAAATAAATACTTAGGGAAGACATTCCAAATACTGTTCTGGTTCTTAACATACTTCAGAATCCAATTTATTTTAAAAGTATTATTTAGAGTATTGAAATCTAAAACCTCAAGTTTTCTAGTCAAAACCCAGCCAGCCATAGTCAGTTGTGTCAGAGTGATTGACATGTTCCTCATCCAACGACAGGATCCGTCAGCGTCAGAAGGAGGGTGGAACCTACTCTCCCCGGGAGGCGGAGATTATAGAGACCAAGTTTAAACTGGATCAACTGATTGCTGTGGCTGACCTGGAGCTGAAGGAAGAGAAACTACACAGGTCAGTGTGTGTATGCCTGTGTGTGTCTTTTTCTCACACATACACACTCCCTCTCTCTCATTCACACACAACTTCACAAAGGTTTACCCACTGTAACATTATGCTCACTCTGCCTCTACTACTCTACCTGCATGCCTACAGAATGTGCATGGCTGCTGCTAACACACACACACATACACGCATACTACAGTACACACATAAACACACACACCACCACACACAGGCTGTCTGTGCTCTCCACACTCACTCTAACCCAGGGTTTTCCAAACTTGGTCCCTGGGACCCCAAGGGGTGCCCGTTTTGGGTTTTGCCCCAGCTGACTCAAATGATCAACTAATCATCAAGCTTTGCTCCAACTCCTCTCTCAAACTCTCTCTCCAGGTATTCCTCCTTCTTCTTTAGACGGAAGGAGATATTTGTCATCCAGTAAGTTGTAATGGGCAGTGTGTGTAGCCCTTCAAGTGTGTAGCACTCAGTGTGTGTAGCCCTTGTTATATAGCACTCTATGTGTGTGTTGCTGTGTTGCATTGCTACAGTTGGCAGTGTGTATTGTTGTCTCTCATGGCTTTAGTCTACTGAAGTGCTGTTCAGTGTGCCAGTCTGTCTGTAACTGTACAGTAATGGAAAGTAAAGTCTGCTGTACTCCCAGTGTACTGGTGTGACTCATATTGTTCTGTCAACTCTGTTTCAGACTTCTCAGCTACAGAAAGTCTCTCAAGTAAGTCACCT